>NC_073393.1:36906205-37121205 GCF_028641065.1 Leucoraja erinaceus
TGAGACCACACCTGGAGTATTGCATACAGTTTTGGTCTCCTAATCTGAGGAAGGACATTCTTGCCATAGAGGGAGTACAGAGAAGGTTCACCAGACTGATTCCTGGGATGTCAGGACTTTCATATGAAGAGAGACTGGATAGACTCGGTTTGTACTCGCTAGAATTTAGAAGATTTGGGGGGGATCTTATAGAAACTTACAAAATTCTTAAGGGGTTGGACAGGCTAGATGCAGGAAGATTGTTCCCGATGTTGGGGAAGTCCAGAACAAGGGGTCACAGTTTAAGGATAAGTGGGAAATCTTTTAGGACCGAGATGAGAAAACCATTTTTCACAGAGAGTGGTGAATCTCTGGAATTCTCTGCCACAGAAGGTAGTTGAGGCCAGTTCATTGGCTATATTTAAGAGGGAGTTAGATGTGGCCCTTGTGGCTAAAGTTATCTGGGGGTATGGAGAGAAGGCAGATAAAGGATACTGAGTTGGATGATCAGCCATGATCATATTGAATGGCGGTGCAGGCTCGAAGGGCCGAATGGCCTACTCCTGCACCTAATTTCTATGTTTCTATGTCCTTGACAGATTGACCAAACATCATTCTTCTTCCAGGGAAAATGTAGTTTGAGTGAAGTACATTTTATATTCACCTGGAATTTTTTTAAACTTTTTTTCCCCCATGTTGTTTTTGCCTCCAGCTCTCTTCGTTCAATGAGAAGAACCTTCAGCAACACGGGCAACATGAGAAGACCAAAGTCACTTGCTGCAAACTGGAACGTCGATTAGAAATCACTGTGGAAAGGTCCAGATCGAGCCTCGGCTTGGTATACTTACCTGCTCAGCACCAGAACAGTTCCGCCCGCGCGCGGAGAGAGATTTATCAAATGTTTCCCTTGCTCATCTGAGACAGCACTTGAGCAGATGTTTCTGTGCCACAAATCAGAGATGGAAACCAAGGAAACTGGGCTCAATGTGTATTCAGGAATGGATTCTAACCACTCACATACAAAACAGCCACACCAAACAGGGGAGAACTATCAGAGCATTCTCCAAAATAAAAAGAATGAAGTTGGTCAGTAAATACAAAAAATTAAACTACAGTCAATTTTTCATCCCTTTAGTTCAATCAAAAACGTCTGCACACAAGCATTGGACTTAAATGCCTGGTAACCAATGCATTCTCCAACTTTCCTTTCATTAACAGTGGAATATATAAGCTTGGATTCTTCTAGATTTGAAACCAAGAAAGCTGAGGACTAATGACAGTGCTTTTAGCCTGATTCAAATTGGGGCTTTAAACTTGTCAAGGAATTGATCTGAAAATTGGTAGCCTCTGAACAATGGGTAGAAAGGAGGGGTCCTGCTGAGGGTGGTGAAGAGAGAGGAAGCAGAGGGAGAGAATGATGAAAGCTTGCTGGAATGCACTGTCCTTGTCACTTTGGGGTTTAACAGATCGTGCTTAAAAAGGAAGTCACTAAAAGTGCTAACAAAATAATATACTTTGTCTAAAAACACTAAAGGCAACTGATCCCAACCTTGCACCACCACGACTGCCCTGCAACTATTCTCTCAAATCGATTGTTAGATCACAACCAACACCATAGCATGCTGATGCTGTGCCAAATTTGCCTCAAGGTCTCTGTCAGCTTCATTAAAAAGCCTCTTCAGATAGTTTTAATGTTTAGCAACTAAAATCTTTTTCAATGGCCATTACTGGCCAATCTTAAAACACCATCAGATTATTATAATATGGAATTATTAAATATCAAGTAGTAAATATTGTAAGATACCCAAGTGGAATCTGTCTTGATGCACTGTCCATACACATTTCCATTATGATGAATGAGAATAATACAGATCAATTGACCATTCTCCCTGCAAGTACCGATGTCCATTATAAAGCCCATTAAATTACAAACCCAGGATAACACCTAGAATATCACTGCACTGTAGTTCAGTAATACAGCATGTAGTATGTTTACTCACCAGAAAAGGCACCTTGTGTGAAATATAAAATAGGGTGGGATCATAATTGCACACTTATTTTAAACATTCTACCGGATGGGAATATTTCTAATATAATATAAATAATAGGAACTAATTATATTCCACTTTAAATTTACTGTTCACACTGTTGCCCCATTTTCAATGTAAACAGTTTGGTGTTCATTTCCTGTGGGAGGTGTCACAATACACGACATAGTAGGAGAATCACTGAAACAGGATAGCTTGCTTCACAGAAATACATTCCCCCAAGGTGGGAGTCAATCATTATTAATCACTACTTGTTACACTCACATTCATTAAAACCGTTAACAGTCTTGATAACCTTTTTTAAATTTATTTATTTTAAGCTCTTATTTAATGCAAATGACAACAACACTAAAAACCCCTGCCAGCCCACTGGTTCTCAATTCAGAATGATACACAGCAAAACAAGTTTGTACTTTGGTACAATATTTGTGAAAGGAAGATAACTACAGCCTTGGCGTATAGACTGTGTGTGCACCAACATGTCTAGTTCATGGTATAATCATATATTGCATTGCATATATGCAAAGTCAATTTCAAAAGACGATGACTTCCTTCATTAGCAGTTACTCCTTTAATAATAATCGACACCAAGTTATTTGCCGGTTGGTAGCTTCTAAACTATCTTTTGAAATTTATTCTTACTTGAAATTTCTCTGTGATTATGAAGATAGAAACTATGTTATCATCGTGTGTAGTTGCCATTCAGTGTGATGATAGAATTCAAACTTATTTTCATTATATACAATGCTGTTTTGCACAGTACAGACTTTTTGTAAAATGTTTACATCTTCTACTTGGATGCCCCGATGGTAGGGCCTACAAGCTATAGCAGTTATCTCAACATTTATATATTTCCTGTGCACTGAGAGTATAATAATGAACTGATAATCAGTCCAAGTTAGTAAATGATCAACTCATAATTTTATGTATTTTGTAATTGGATAAATAAAGCCTATTTGATCAGTTTTGCAAATGGATGGTCTCATTTACATCCATGTGATTCCTTTGCTTGATAAATACTGTTAGCAATAATATACAGGTAGTTTTGTTGTAACATGTTTCTATAATACAAATTAGACATAACGCGGGTGATGAATGAAGAATCGTTACATGTAATACGTGGGCCAGATTGTTTTTCATGCAATTTTGTTCGGAAACCAGAGAACCACTTAGTCATTCAAACTGGCCCAATTCGTCCGTGCCTTAGAATGCTGTTATTGTACCTGCCTCAATTCCCACCCTTGGCAGCTCAGTCAATGTACCCCACCACCCTCTGTGTGGAATTGTTGCCCCTCAAGTTCCTATTAAATCTTTCCATTCTCACCTCACCAAGTTCTTTATTCTCCTACCTTGGGAAAACGATTGTGCTTTCACCCTATCCTCCTCATGATTTTATAACCTTTATAAAATCATACCTCAGCCTCCTCCACTCCAAGGAATAAAGTCCTAGCCTGTCCAACCGCTCCCTATAGCTCAGGCCCTCGAGTCCTGGCAACATCCTCATAAAAATGAATTGCATTGTCTCCAGCTTAATGGCACCTTACCAATAGCAGAGTGGCCAAATCTGAACACAATGCTCTAAGTACGGCATCGCCAGTGTCTCCCTCTCTCTCTCTCTCGCTATAACACTCCCTGGGACCTGTGAAGATCCTGCCCTGGCTTGATTTCCCAAATTTGCACACCTTAAAATTATCTGTATTAAATTTCTCAGTCGACTTGTCCAGCTCATCTAGATCTCTTCATAATTCTTAATAACTCTCTTCACTATCTACAATACCACCTATTTTAGTGTCGTTAGTGTAAAGTTACGAATCATAACTTGTGCCTTCTCATCAAAATAATTGATAGAGCTGGCAAACAGCAATGGGCTCAGCACAACACTGAGGCAACACCACTGGTCACAGGCTTCTCGTCTGAAAACAACCTTCCACCACCATCGGAAGATAGACACAGAAAGCTGGAGTAACTCAGCGGGACAGGCAGCATCTCTGGAGAGGAATGGGTGACGTTCCGGGTCGAGACCCTTCAGACCACCACCACCACCACCATTCTCTGCTTCCAATCACGACACTAATTCTGTAAACAGTTAGCTAGTTTGCCCTAAACCCCATGCAATCTAGCCTTCCAGAACAGCCTTCCTAGCCTAAAAGTTACTTTAGAAATTGACAAGCAGAAAATAAGCCATCTGATATCTAAACAGTATCGGGGACAAAAATAACTGTTTCCAACAAAAATAACATGGAAAAATAACTTTGTTACGGTGAGCCTGAAACACTCTCGTCACTAACCCTATATTCCCCATCGACACAATTGCTTTTATCACTCAATTTTCTATTACACGATATTTTTTTTAGAAACTCAACTATCGTGTTCTAGCAGAATTATCTGTAATTAGGTGCCAGTTACTGATAGATACCATGACCAGGCCAAATTATCTTTACGTGGTTACTTTAGTGTACCGAGGTACAGTGAAAAGCTATTGTTGCATGCTAATCAGTCAGCGGAAAGACAATACATGATTACAATCAAGCCGTCCACAGAGTAAAGATACATGATAATGTGAACAGCGGGAATTACTTTTAGAGCAAGATGTTCCAAATCCAAAGCAATAAGCAACATTTCTGTTATCTCCTCATACATGAATAGCTCTGTACAAAGCAATTGTTCAACATATGGCGAATCAGGGGGGTGGCGTAGATAAGCATGAGATCACCAGTCAACGAAGATGATTTGTCGAAGAACGGGAATGAGGTAGCTGTAGGAAGAAGAAATAGCAACAGGTGCAGAATAACGGCTGGGGTAAAATTGCGGAGTTTCTCCTGCCCCACACAGGGTATTAACACTCAGACCACTCCTGCATTCCACAAATTGATCTTCAAGTTCAATGATACCACTGTTGCAGGCCAAATCGATAATAAGACCAAGAATAGGAAAAAGGAACTGAATGAGGTAGAATAGCTGTCGGTGGACCAAGCGAAAGAAGACGTTTCGCAACAGGCGCAAAATAAAGCTGACCTGGGGTAAAATTGCGGAGTCTTCTCCTGCCACCGAGCACACCGGGTATTAACACTCAGACCACTCCTGCATTCCACAAATTGATCTTCAAGTTCAATGATACCACTGTTGCAGGCCAAATCGATAATAAGACCAAGAATAGGAAAAAGATCCAGAACTGAGTATCATTGTGTCAGTATAACAACCTAGGCCTTAATGTCAGCAAGAAGAAAGACTTGGTTGTTAATCAGTACAAGGGAGAAGATGAGCACAATCCTGTCCTCATCGATTTAGCTGCTATAGAGATGGTTGACAACTTCAAGTTCATAGACGTCCATTTCTCCAGCAACCTAATGTTCATACTAGTATTAGATTATTATTTTCATATGTTTTGAGATACAGTGAAATATGTGAGTGCTATCCTGGCAAATTATGCCATATATCAATGCAATCATACCATACATGAGTAAAACAGGGAGTACAAAATGAGGAAGGAAACAGAGTGTAGGATATGGCATTACAGCTGTCAGAGGGCATCGCTATAAGGTGAGAGGGGGAACATATAATGGAGAGGTGTGGGGCACGTGTTTTTACACAGAGAATGGCGGGAGCCTGGAACACGTTGCCAATGGTGGTGGTGAAGGCAGATACGATAGTGGCGTTTAACAGGCTTTTAGATATTCAGATAGGCAAATGGAAGCACGGGATAGCGGGATATGGATCATGTACAAGCAAATGAGATCCGTTCAACTAGGCATCATGTTCGACACAAACATTAATGGCTGTATTGTTTTATATTTTATCGAGAAAGTACAGATTAAAACCGGCATAAGGGCCTCAACCCAGGAACAGATCTTTAGCATATAATAAACCTGTTCAAATGCCTGATAAGAGCAGGCAAGCTATCTTGAATCTAGTAATACATGCTTTCAAGCCTTTGTATCTTCTGTCTTATGGCAGATGGGAGAAGAGAGAATGTTTGGAGTTGAGTGATCCTTGATTATGTTGGCCGCTTGCCTGGGGCAGCTTTTTTCAGATGGAAGTTAGGGGGTGGGGGTGGGGGGTGGGGGGGGGGGGGGGGGGGGGGGGGGGGGGGGGGGGGGGGGGGGGAGATTGCAGTGGGTTGGTTTGCATGAAGGACTGATCGTGCCCACAACTATCAGAATTCTGCAATTGCTGGTGGCCTTGAGCAAAGCAATTGCCGTGCCAAGCTGTGGTGCAAGTCGATAGGTTGCTTCTGTGATGCAACTGTTAGAAATTGGTAAGAGTCATTGGAGATGCACAGAATCCCTTCACCATCTGACAATGTAGAGGCATCGGTCTGTGTACTTGGCCGTATCATCGACGTGGTAGGATCAGACCAGATTGTTGGTGATATTTACACCCAGGAACTTGATTGAGAAAACGCTTCAGCATATTTATTTTCTTAGCCAAGATGATTCAGCATGTCCAGGAGGATCTGCGTTAACTTCAGCAGATGCAGTATTTTAACAGGATGCACCTCAACCTGGTAATGGCAACAAATCTGCTCTTAACCGCCTGAACCTGCAGAGAGCGGTGAACACAGCCCCGTCTATCATGGTCTCATTTCCACTTCCATCCATTCACTATGCGCCGTATCAGGCAGGCTGGAGGTATTGTCACAGATGCCCGGCACCCTGGCCATTCCCTTTTTTCTCTTTTACCTCTTAAGAGAAGATGCAGGAGATTGGAAGCTTGGACATGGCAACATCTGTACTGCTTCTTCCCCACTGCTGTCCAATTCCTGAATCAATCACTTCTTTCAGTACTTCATTCCCAGTGGTGCTGCCTCATATTCTCATGCATTCAGTTATTATGTAGTTGTGCTTTAATATTCTTTGGATGCTGGATTTTGCCCACAATCTTGCACTGTTCTGCTGTTTTGAATTAATTGGATTATTATTGTGTTTATCATTCCTGAGTATATACTATTTCCTCAGTAAGCTACAAAATGTCCTTGCATCCTGGTATACAGTGCATTCAGAAAGTATTCAGACCCCTTCACCTTTTTCCACAATTTAAGTTAACAGTCTTATTCTAAAATTGATTACATTCATGTTTTTTATCATCAATCTTCACACAATATCCCACAATAAAAAAGCAAAAACAGGTGTTTAGAAATTTTGCAATTAAAAAGAAAAAACTGAAATATCACATTTACGTAAATATTCAGACCCTTTACTCAGTACTTTGTTGAGGCACCTTTGGCAGCGATTACAGCCTCAAGTCTTCTTGGGTATGACGCTACAAGCTCGGCACACCTGTATTTGGGTCATTTCTCCCATTCTTCACTGCAGATCCTCTCAATCTCTGTCAGAATGGATGGGGAGCGTCGATGCACAGCTATTTTCAGGTCCCTCCAGAGATATTCGATCGGGATCAAGACCGGGCTCTGGCTGGGCCACTCCAGGACATTCACAGACATGTCAAGAAGCCATTCCTGCGTTGTCTTGGCTGTGTGCATAGGCTCATTGTCCTGTTGAAAGGTGAACCTCCGCCCCAGTCTGAGGTTCAGAACGCACTGGAGCAGGTTTTCATCAAGGATCTCTCTGTACTTTGCTCCATTCATCGTTCCCTCGATCCTGAGTTGTCTCACAGTTCCTGCCGCTGAAAAACATCCCCACAGCATGATGCTGCCACTACCATGCTTCACCGTAGGTATGGTATTGGCCAGGTAATGAACGGTGCCTGGTTTCCTCCTGACGTGACGCTTGGCATTCAGGCCAAAGAGAATTCACGCATTCACATCAGATCAGAGAATCTTGTTTCTCATGCCTGTCGGCAAATTCCAAGCAGACTGTTATTTGCCTTTTACTGAGGAGTGATTTCCATCTGGCCACTCTACCATAAAGGCCTGATTGGTCGAGTGCTGCAGATATAGTTGTCCTTCTGGAAGGTTCTCCCATCTCCACAGAGTAACTCTTGAGCTCTATCAGTAACCATCGGGTTCGTGGTCACCTCCCTGACCAGGGCCCTTCTCCCCCGATTGCTCAGTTTGGCCGGGAGACCAACTCTATGAAGAGTCCTGGTGGTTCCAAAGTTCTTCCATTTAAGAATGACGGAGGCCACTGTGCTCTTCGGGACCTGCAATGCTGCAGAAATTGTTTTATACCCTTCCCCAAATCTATGTCTCGACACAATCCTGCCTTGGAGGTCTACGGACAATTCCTTTGTGTCCATGGCTTGGTTTTTGCTCTGACATGCACTGTCAACTGTGGGACCTTATATAGATAAGTGTGTGCCTTTCCAAATCATGTCCAATCAATTTAATCTACGACTGGTGGACTCCTATCAAGTTGTAGAAATATCTCAAGGATAATCAATGGAAACAGGATGAATCTAAGCTCAATTTTGTGTATCATAGCAAAGGATCTGAATACTTGTGTAAATGTGATATTTCAGTTTTTTATTTTTAATTACTTTGCAAAAATTTCTAAACACCTGTTTTCGCTTTTTCATTCTGGGGTATTATGTGTAGATTGATGATTTAAAAAAAAAGCATTTAATCCATTTTTAAATAAGGCTATAATGTAACAAAATGTGGAAAAAGTGAAGGGGTCTGAATACTTTCTGAAAGCACTGTATATGACAATAAACTAATCTGATCATAATCAGATATGAAGATATGAATCTAAACCTGGGAGATGGAAGATTTTAAAGGTAGGTTTGATGGCAGATGTGGTGGATAAGTAAAGGTTATATGTAGATGGTTAATGCTGATGGAAACTTCATGTTATTATTCTATTAGGTGGTGAGGTCAGAACGAACCACTCAATTAATATTATTCACCTCTTGTTCTAATCAAAATAAAAAGTTAATAGAAAACATGTTATTTATTTTGCCTGCCTTCATTATATGTTGTAGATAGAGTTCAATCTTAAAATTTAGCCCATTAACAATTTTTTGTGCATACGTTTATCAGCAAAACCATTCTGATTCCCATTCAACCACTATCCCCACCATGACCCAAGGATGAACAAATGCCACAATCCTATTTGATGAAGTTGACCAAACCCTAAGGCACCTTGGCAATAGGCCATTTTCTGGGCTGAAAATGGCCTATGACCAAGGTGCCAGATACACTTACATTGTGAAAGGAGAAAGGGGTCAGTGTAAACAGCCAAAGCGGTTAGCTTGGACTAGATGGGTCAAGAGGCTGGTTTCTATGCCACACAACCATCATTCCACGTCTAAATTCATGCGGCAGAGATTGTTAGACCTTTCTCACCACGAATATCTGGAGTGCAAAAATATTAGCTGATTCACCATTGACAATACTCTGTGAATGCATTGTAATATAGTAAATGATCCGTCCAAAATACGCAATAAGATCTGACTTCAACTTGGAACGGAGTTGTAGACAAACTGCTGACATCACCAGCTTAGTATTAATTTATTTTAACTGGCATGGATTATTTGAGTTAAAGTGGTGAACTGCCCATAAAATGAAGTTGGGGAATAGTTCAAAATACAAATATGAACTGTAGCAAATGAATTTGAAGGATTGTAATGATTTTAATAATATTCTTCCAGATGAGAGGAAGAGAGAGAGAGATACTTTCTCATTTTGCTGATCCAGGCATTACTGATCCTATAGAAATCCAGATGCACGAGTTACTGCTTTGTGCATCTGAGTGTTACCTTGTTATCACTGAGTGGGACCTGACAGCAGTTGTTCTGACGTTGTATAAAGTACCCTTTCCCAGGTTATTGCCACATCTTTCCCTTCACCACCCTTCACCGGTACTTCGTCACATGTATCTAGGTACAGTGAAGTTCCCTTTTGCACACAGTGCAGTAAAAATCTTGCCACACAGAGGCACAATCATACTTCAAAGAGTGCAGGAATAGTAGATGACACTGATAGATTACACCTGTATACCGACACAGTATACAGGTTTATACATTATAGAATATACACATTTAGAGTTTAGTTTAGAGATGCCGGGCAGAAACTGGCCCTTTGGCCCACTGAGTCCACGCCAACCAGCAATCCCCCACACTAAAATTATCCTACACACACCAAGGACAATTTGGTACAATTATACCAAGCCAATTAACCTACAAACATGTACAGGACGTCATTGGGGTGTGGGAGGAACCCGGATAGCCCGGAGAAAAGCTACACAGGCACGGGGAGAATGTACAAACCCCGAACATACAGCGCCCATTATCAGAATCGAACCCGGGTCTGTGATATTGTAAGGCAACAACTCCCCCGCTGTGACACTTATGCTGCCCGCGCGCTACCATGCCGGCCCGTAAATCCATGGCACTATTTTGGGTGATTCAAGTCTTAACTATTCCATAAAGGCTTGTTGTCCTGGCGGTGGCCGAGCTGACAAGCTACAAGGTCGGTCTGGCCATGCGATGTTGTTGGTTTCCTCCACCACTGCTCTGCCACTTCCTGCCACTCCAGGACACATCTGATCCATGTGATCGAAGTAGGGGGCGCTGCAGTGGCAGCAGCGCGTTAGTCCTTTCAATTTTTTAGTATGTTTTAAAGTTTGTTTTAATGTTCCTTTGTGTGTTTTGTGTGGGGGGTGGTGTGGGGGTAAGAGGGAAACCGCTTTTGTCACCTCCTCCACGGAGAGGCGACTTTTTACAGATCGCCTCCCCCGTGGCCTAACAGCGAGGATTGGCGCGGCCTTTCCCAGAGACGCGCCCGGGGCTTCAGTGGCGGGCGCAGCGTGGACTCCCTGTGCGGAATGGGCGAGCCCTCGCTGGGGCTCGCCAGAGGGGAGCGCTTTGTTTCGAATGAATGCTGTGGCGGATGTTTGTGTTACATTTTTATTGTGTTTGTGTGTTCTTTATTATTGTACCGCTGCTGACAACCCAAATACCACCGACCCTGGTTGCGTGGCAAATAAATTCTATCTATCTATCTATCTACTTGGAGTAGGTATGTTGCAAGACCTACCTGAATCGTCATTGAGAATCTGCCCCCAGGCCGTGTGCGCGATTTTGGCGCTGTTTAGAGGGGGCGGGTTTAAAACGCGATTTTTACTAGGCTGTTGCAATCGAAAATGTTCAGCCTAGTAAATCATTAATGAAAAATCGCTGAAAGACCCCGTCGCAAAAGGTATTATTAGTTTTTATGGCCTTGTATAATAGTTATAGTAGTTTAAAAATCACTCTCTAAACCCGCGACCTCTCGCAGCCCCAGGGTTTTATAAAGCAAACAATTAAAGGTATGTACCTTATTTTTACATTAAAAGGGGCTTCTTAAGAACCCTGTATATAAAGTCTTCTATAGCGAGTAGCTCATTTTGGGCTCTTTATATCCCGCAGTATTTTTCTGAGCATTTGAGGGCAAAAATCCAGCGCAATGTGAACGTTCTAAACCAGCGCGTTCCACAAGAACCCACTAGAAAGCCGATTTAAAATGGACTTTAATTTACAGCAATTGAACACTAAATTCCTTCCATTTGGCCTATAAATTGATGTAAATGAGATTTAAAAATCATGTTTTATTGTGAATTATTTGTGAATATTATTTGGACACTTAGGCTATTTAAAAATGTTAATCATTTACTAAGAAATGGATAGATGTTTAGATCTAGTAATTGAAGTTTGAAATTAGCTACAAGTGGGTAACTAACTAATTATATGCTTTAATTTCAGGTCATCCAAATAAGATTATTTTATATTTGTTTCAGAATGGTTCAATCTATGATAACTGAAAATTTCATTCAGTTCTCTTAATTTTTAAGAAGGTTATGGGCTTTTGACTGTCCATGATCACAGCTTTTTTGTTATGTCCATAGAAAATCAATAGGGAACAAGATGCTAATTTCCGAGTACGAGAATGGCCATAACCTTTTTATTACTTGAGATATGAAAGTGAATTAGGTGTCAAATTAAACTTGTTTTTATGCTTTATCTGATGGGATAAATTGCAGACTTGATTTTTTAAATCTCAAAATTTTGTAACATTGCTACTTGGAGCAGTGCTGGACCTAGTCGAGCCTAGAGCTCCACCATGCTTCGATCGGGAAACATCGACCCACGAATAACCCTTGCCTCACACGGCCACCGCTCGTCCTCGATCAATCAATCCTACCATGGCACTGGGATGTAGCAATGGTACTTCATAGCTACATCTTCAGCCCTCACAGATGGTATAGATCTACAAGCTACTTCTACAGGCATGTCAACACATCCAACATCAACTGTTTCAAACTTCTTCCACCAACATCACTTAGAACACTCTCCATTGGGTGGCTGCCTCGCCAACAGTCTGCCTGTCCTTTCTTCTTTTTTGTTATTTTTAGTACGTTAAAAAGTATGTTTTAGTGTTCCTTGGTTTGTTTTATGTGGGGGGGGGGGCAGGGGAAAACTTTTTTTTCCAATCTCTTACCTCGACGGAGATGCAATTCTGTTCCGTTTTTTACCTCCGTCCCCACTGCGGCCTAACATCACGGAGTTGGCGGCTTTTCCTGGAGACCGACGGAAGCTCCAAGCCGCTGGAGTCCGCGGGACTTCAACATCGCGGAGCTTGCGATCCCTTTGCCGGGGATCGAAGCTGCAACCGCGGGGCCTGTGGAGTTTAACATCGTGAATCCCGCGGTCTCAGGTAAGAAGAGACCGACTCGGGAGCTCCATGCCGCGGAGAGCGTTTCAACCGTCACGACGCGGGAGTTTCGATCACCCCGACGGGAGCTTCGATCGTCGGCTGCGGGGGCTTTGATCGCCCCGACTGCAGGTGGCTTCACAGCCCCGACCACAGGAGAACAAAGAGGAAGTAGATTGAACTTTATTGCCTTCCATCACAGTGAGGAATGTGTGGAGCTGCTATTGTGGATGTTAACTTTTATTGTATGTGGTTGTGTGTCTTGTTGCTTTTCACTTAGTCTAGCTGTATAGTAACTCAAATTTCACTGTACCTTAATTGGTACATGTGACAATGAACTGACCTTCACACGTTGAAACACTAAGGTGCACCACAGAGTAGTACCAGCATTAGTAAACATTGCAATAAAGATACACATAAGAACTGTTGGATCCTTTGAATATATTTGCCCATTGCTAGATCATGACTGATCCGCACTGAAACTCGATTTGGTCAGTTTCCTTGAATCCTTCATCTGTCTTTGAAGAAGCAATTCCAAGTTTCTGATAGCTTTTGCATGACAAAAACGTTTTCAATTTCACTCCCAAATGGCCAAGCTTTCAAATTTCAGATTATGTATTTTGACTTTCAATTCTCCCGCCAGAGGAAATGGTTCTTCAAATCCTTTCATGATTAATAACACCTTGATTGATCCATCTGCCTTCCAAACTCACTGGAACATGGATAACAGCTATGCAATCTATCCCCATAAATTCGTACCAATGGTTAAATCTGATGACTCTATGGAGCATCTCTTCCAAGGACAATGTATTTGTGGAGCTTTCAGGTGCTCAAACCTAAACAAGGTATTCCTTCGCTCCATAGATGCTGCTGCACCCGCTGAGTTTCTCCAGCATTTTTGTGTACCTTCGATTTTCCAGCATCTGTAGTTCCTCTTGAACACAATGTATTCCTGGATACGGTTAGATTATGCCTCCATGTAGCTGAAGCATCACTTCCTCACGTTAAAATTCCAACCCAGGCAAAATAAAGGCTTCAGTCTGAAGAAGGGTCTCAAACTAAAACATCACCTATTCCTTCTCTCCAGAGATGCTGCCTGTCCCGCTGAGTCACTCCAGCATTTTGTGTCTATCTTCAATGTAAAGGCAACATTCCATGAGCTTTATTGGTTACTCTTTGAATGAATGAATGAATGAATGACTGAATAAATAAATGAATGTATGAATGCATAAATGAATGAATGAATGCATAAATAAATGAATGAATGATTGAATGCATGAATGAATGAATGAATGCATGATTGAATGCATAAATGAATGAATGAATGCATAAATGAATGAATGAATGCATGAATGAATGCATGAATGAATGAATGAATGAATGGATGAATGAATGATGAATCTCTTTATTGTCATTGCACATGGTACTACGAAATTTAAAAGTCAATCCCACGGTGCGATTCACAAGAGCAATTTTAAATATATAAGAAAAGGTAAAAATATATACATATAAAAAAATAAAAAAATTACAGATAAATAACAATAGCAGCTGAGGTAGAACCATTCATTTGAATGTGAGTGTTATTTCTTATTTTGCATTGTTAAGTTCACGTATGGCTATGGGGTAGAAGCTGTCTCTGAGTCTGTTTGTGCGAGTTTTGAAAGACCTGTACCGTCTGCCAGAGGGCAGCAGGTGGAACAGGTTGTGTCCAGGGTGGGAAGGGTCCTTCAGGATGTTGGCTGCCCTGCCAAGGCAGCGAGAGCTGAAGATGTCCTTCAGGGAGGGCAGTGGGCAGCCAGTGATTTTTTGTGCGGTGTTGATGACCCTTTGAAGGGCTCTCCTGTCCGCTGCAGAGCAGCTGGCATACCATGTGGTTATACAGTACGCCAGCACACTCTCGATGGAGCAGCGGTAGAAGGACACCAGCAGCTTCTCCTCCAGGTTGTTTTTCCTGAGGATCCTCAGAAAGTAGAGTCGCTGCTGGGCCTTCTTGACCTCTGTGGTGATGTGTGTAGTCCAGGAGAGATCCTCCGTAATTTGTGTGCCCAGGAATCTGAAGTCTGAGACCCTTTCCACACAGTCCCCATTGATGAATAGGGGTTTGGGGGCTGCACTGTTCTTACGGAAGTCTATGATAATTTCCTTTGTTTTTGTGGTGTTTAGGATGAGGTTGTTGTCTGAACACCACACTGCCAGTCTTTGGACTTCCTCCCTGTAGGCTGTCTCATCTCCTCCTGAGATGCGTCCAACCACAGTCGTGTCGTCCGCAAACTTGACGATGGTGTTGGTGGAGTGGGCGGGGGCACAATCCACCAACACCACTTTGCATCTCTTCCCTATTTAATTTCAGAAATGACAGACACAGAAAATCAAATTTTCCAGGTTTCAGTGGGACACAACTGTGTCCTTAACATTGAAGTCAAATGTTAAAGGTGTGAGTCCACATCCTCAGACTGCACACTAATTTAGTTGATTACCGAGATTGGGAGTAATACCTTGCTTGCCTCATCCTAAACCCCAGCTCTAATCCCTCACCTGCAATTGTAGCAGCTTCCCACAACAGCTAAATAATCCATTACATCCGATGAGAGTACTTAAACCTTTATTATAAACTAAATCTCTGATTGGAAGAACTACCTTGTCTGTCTATAACAGTTTGCAACAGTGGCAAACCCTCTGAGGAAACGATTTATAAGTTGTACATTACGAGAGAAAGTCGCACAAATTATTTGCCACTGGCTGCAAGTGTTTTCCTGTTCAGCCATCTGCTGTGTGTCTCTTTTAACTGCAAGCAGTCAAGGTTAATACATACTAGTTCAGAGCAACACCCCATCACTTTCAGCCTTACAGCTAAATCAATAGCCAACATTTTTCTAGAGCACTTTAGTCAATATACAACACTTAAGTTGTCTGAAAGAAATGGAAGATGCCAATAATCACTACTAATGCGGTTTTATTTCTCAGATGACTCCTGTGATACCTTGTTACTGCAGGTGATGGTTCCTTGTTATAGCAAGACTCAAAGTAGAACTGAATAACAATTGTCTTCTTGAAGTTGCTGTTTTTATCTTCATGTATTTGATGCCACATTCAGGCCTGCAAATTAAAAGTTCTCCAACAAGATCATCTTTGTTTTACTGATTGAAATGTTCTCCATTTCTAAGACAAAATACACCATCTTAATCTTAATGTTTTGTGCATTAGTGCATTACCCACCTTGTTAATAGAAATTACATTAGTAGAAATTATGAGACATTCCGAGTCCATTTCGGACAGCTCATTGTTATAACTGCAGGAAGATGGGTATGGTCTCCGCCTGTATATCCAGATAAAGTACTACAAATATAGGCAGGAACAGTCCACGGATGTCTGAGCAAAGGGGAGTAAACCTGGTAAGCCGTCACAAAGAGAAAGTCTAACAATGTCCTTTGAGATTTTCTACCAAAGGTGGCTGTGGAGCACGTTAATAAACATATTCAGAGGAGGTAGAAAAGAGGAGATCATCTTTCTCACATAGGCTTTCTATTCACAATTGCTGTCTGGAGTCATCACAATTTGTAGTTGCAAGGAGCACAACAGCAAATAATCAAATATAGCAGTTCTGAAATAAAAGACACAGCACAAATCTGTTCTGTAACTAACAAGCTGTTAGTCCATTTAAATGTATTAGCGCAAATGCGATCTACAGACGGCAATGGAGCTGCCGACTGCCAAGGAATCCCTAGTTACACGGTTGTACACAGTGAGTACAGTGGCCAGGAAACACTGAGGAGGCCTCCAATTGTCCAGATACATGGCCAACAGGGAGGCTTACAAGTAAGACGGAAGCACAGAAGACTATGAACCCCATTCCCCCCACTCCCTACCATTCTACTGGCCAATCAATGTTCAGTCACAAGAACATAAAATGGAAGACAAGGGCAAAGCTGCTTTATCAACAGGAGAGAAGAGAATGCTCTGTGCTCTTTTTCACCGAGACATGGCTCACCCCCAAGCTCAGCCATTGCATGGACAGAACGGAGGCAGCAGGAAAAGGAACAGACAGTGGCATTTGCTTCATGATAAACTCTTCATGGTGCTCAGATTGTAGTAGTGTGTCCAACTGCTGCTCTCCGCACCTGGAGGTGAAGGGCAGTCCCTTCTACCTCTCAAGGGAATGGACCTCCATCATCATGATCGCAGCCCAGGCAGATGTCCATCTAGCACTGGAGGAGCTGCATGCTGTGGTCAACAAACATCAGTCAACGTACACCAACGCCTTTCTCCGATACCCAGGGACTTCAATAAAGCCAGCCTGAAGAAATCACTCCCTAACAACCTTCAGCACATGTCGTACAACACAGAGGATCAAACACCCTCGACCTCTGCAATACCACCATCTGAGATGCCCGTTGCTCCATCCCTCACCTTCACTTTGGGAAATCCGACAACTCATCTGTGCTCCTTCTTCTTGCTGCGACTGAGAGACAGGACAGGTCATCCAAGATGACGATGCCCAGGAATTTGAAGCTGCAAGTCCTCGTCACGACTAAACTTGATCTTTCAACCAATGAATCTCATGTAGCGGCACCTAGTGGTGAAGCTAGGCATTCAGAACGCTCATCATTGGTCAGGACTGTCACGTGACCGGGGTTTGTTCATGGGCTTTTGAGAGTAATCAGTAGTTAGTGCTCCTCGCATCGTCAAGAGCTTTAATCGTTAATTCTTGACTAGGTACGCGGTTGTTCCAGCATTTGTTTTCGTTAATAAAGAATATTTTGCTCAACCAACTACACTCAATAAATTATACAACTAATCATAGTCTACTGCACTGGCCCCACAATTGTTTCCCTTTTAAATATTCATCCAATTCACTTCTGATAATTATCATTTAATTTACATTCACTATTTTTTCTGGCAATGATCTGCAAATCTTAACAATTCAGTACGTACATTTAACTTTCTCATTAATCGTTCCCTTAAATCTTCATTTCCTGATTCTATCTCTTCGCCTCGTGAATCAATTTCAGGATGCTCAAACATAACTGTTCTTTAAACCAGTAAAGGCTTCAAACTCTTGCAGGCAAATAATCATTTACAGTGCATGTGGTCTGGTCCAAGCATTTTAGGTGCATTGGCACTTTCCATTTCACTGCCGAAAATGCAACCATGAACCCTCACTAATTATTTTACCTTACACTTGTTTTTAACCTAATATCCATACCCTTTTGCACTGTTTATTGCTCTTATGATTCCATCAATGCTTGCTCAACATGCTCGCTCCAGATAAAACAATAAAATGAAAATCATTAAAAGTCAACAGAAAGCAACTTTGTAGCTGCGCGATGAAAACAATAACTAATTGGGTCTGAAGAAGGGTTTCGGCCTGAAACGTCGCCTATTTCCTTCGCACCATAGATGTTGCTGCACCCGCTGATTTTCTCCAGCATTTTTGTGTACCACTAATTGTGCAATCTTGTCTCTGCAAAGAAACATAATTAGGAGCAAGTTAATACAGACATCCAATACATCAATTTCAACGCCACAAATCAGATCAGAACTCAGTCTTTTCACAACTTTAATAAATCTGAGCAATCAAAGAAATCTCTAGTTGCTTACTGGTTTAATTAAGAATAATCTCAACATCAGCTTCGCTGGAGCTCCTGTCAATCTGTAAAGAAGAAACTTGACCCCACATGAGATATCAATAGTGCTAAATTTAATTTAGAAGCTTCCCGAGGCACATTTTGACCAACTCTTTTGGGAGAGGCTATGGTAGAATTACAGTATGCGTTCCCATAGAAGTTTCCACAACAATAGTCTGTAATTTTTCACCACAATAATTGATTGTAATTATTTAATTTTAGTTTCACAGCAAGGCAAAAGAAGGGAAAGAAGGATGTGTTTGGAGTAGGCGGAAGGAAACAAATGTAAGAGAGAGAGCAAGCAGGAAAACACACTACGACCTGAGGAGTAGGGGAGATTTGAAGAATGAGGGGTTGGGGGGAGTTAATCACAAGGGCTGGGAAGGAGTAGGATTTAGAGAGTAAGAGGATAAGAGACAGATAAAAAGGCCAGAGTAAAATGATACCAGGATATGATTTTCACACAGTTATTCTTTATTATGTTGGATACTCATTTTTTTTTAAATCCATCATCATAATGGAATTAGACTGGGATGCAATGCCACATCGGGGAGCGTCACAACCAGGTTTGGCAATTGTTCTGCCCAAGAGCACAAGAAAGTGCAGAGCTGTGGATCGAGACCAACATTCAAACCAATGCCTTCCACCCCACCACATCAACCCCATCTTATCTATTAAAGTAGTTGAAATAGTATGAAAAAAACATTCGTAAGGAAGATTGAGGGACATGTCCAATTGTTGTTTAACACTGCACATAATCATTTCACAAATTGATTTTCATATATCGTTACCCTTTGTTGTGGTTTCAAAGGATTGTGCTGGCTACTCAAACCACTTGCAGACAATCGTTAAACAACAGTAAGCTCCAGGCCCACAGGCAAAGTCAAATTCAGGATTCCAGTGTTTACTGATGGATTTAGAAGGCCAAATCTCTCCATTCATTCTGCAATCCTTGTTGGGCTGGGAGTTCTTTGCATGATGCTGAGGGAATCGATTCTCCGATTTGGTTTGGAATTAAACCTGATGCAGGAGCCAAAACGTTTTGACTTCAATAGGAATCATAGAACAACGGAAAAGGTGAATTACTTCCCTCTAAAAGTAAAATCACTTTAACATTTACAATAGCAAAATGTGGCCAGGCTAGGGAATAAAGGTGGAATCTATTGGAGATTAATTATTCTCTGGTTGGCTGCCAATGACGAGTGGTGTTCCGTAGGGGTCAGTGTTGGGTCTGTTACTTTTCACGTTGTGTATTAGAGGCGTGGATTATGGAATTGATGGCTTTGTGGCCAAGTTTGTATAACATGGTGACCAAAACTGAACACAATACTCCAAATGCCTGATATAACTTCAGCATGACATCCCAACTTCTGTAATCATTGCTCTGACTAATGCAAGCCAATGTGCCGAAAGCCTTTTTGACCACAATCTACCCGTGACACCACTTTCAAGGAACATTGTTCGGGGGGCCGTTGGTGCGAGGTGGAGTTACCTGGAGCTGTGAGTATAAAAACAGCGCGGGGCTTGCTTTCTACAGAGGCCCGGGGAGCCGTTGGTGCGAGGAGGAGTTACCTGGAGCTGTGAGTATAAAAACAGCGCGGGGCTTGCTTTCTACAGAGGCCCGGGGAGCCGTTGGTGAGAGGAGGAGTTACCTGGAGCTGTGAGTATAAAAACAGCGCGGGGCTTGCTTTCTACAGAGGCCCGGGGAGCCGTTGGTGTAAGGAGGATTTACCTGGAGCTGTGAGTATAAAAACAGCGCGGGGCTTGCTTTCTACAGAGGCCCGGGGAGCCGTTGGTGCGAGGTGGAGTTACCTGGAGCTGTGAGTTACCCAAATCTGCAACGTTCCATCTCAATTCCAGAGAAGGATTCTGATTCTGGTGGAAGCCTCTGATTGGTGGAAGAGGACCAGCAGAAGCAGCTGATTGGCTGATTGGCTTGTATTGTATTTGTATTGTAATTGTAAGGCTTTGTATTGTGTTTGGATAAGGGGGGACAATGATTGGCCAGGGCAGTTTACTGTTCTGGATGTCAGATGTGGGAGGTCATGGAGTCGGAGTGCCCTCCAGACGTCCACATCTGCGCAAGGTGCGTCGAGATGGGGCTCCTAAGGGACCGTGTCAGGAACCTGGAACAGCAACTCGATGACCTCTGTCTGCTCAGGGAGAGCGAGGAGGTCATAGAAAGGAGTTACAGGGAGGTGGTCACTCCAAGACCACGGGAGACAGAAAACTGGGTCACAGTTAGGAAGGGCAACGGGCAGAGGCAGGGACTGGTGAGTACCCCGGTGGCTGTACACCTTGGAAAATAAGTACTCATGCTTGAGTAAGGGTGGGGGGGGACAGCCTACCTGGGGGCAGCGACAGCGGCCGGGCCTCTGGCACAAAGACCGGTCCGGTTGCTCAGAAGGGTAAGGAAAAGAAGGGGAGGGCAATTGTAATAGGGGACTCTATAGTCAGGGGGTCGGATAGGCGATTCTGTGGACGCAGACAGGAGTCCCGGATGGTAGTTTGCCTCCCTGGTGCCAGGGTCAGGGATGTGTCTGAACGTGTCCAAGAAATCCTGAAATGGGAGGGAGAGGAGCCTGAGGTTGTGGTGCATATAGGTACCAACGATATAGGTAAAAAAAAAGAGAAGAGGTCATGAAAGAAGAATATAGGGAGTTAGGTAGAGAGTTAAGGAGAAGGACTGGAAAGGTAACAATCTCAGGATTACTGCCTGTGCCACGCGACAGTGAGAGTAGGAATGGAGTGAGGTGGAGGATAAATGCGTGGATGAGGGACTGGTGCAGTGGGTATGGATTCAAGTTTCTGGATCATTGGGATCTCTTTTGGGGAAGGTGTGACCTGTACAGAAAGGACGGGTTGCACTTGAACTCAAGGGGGACCAATATCCTGGCGGGGAGATTTGCAAAGGCTACTGGGGAGACTTTAAACTAGTATGGTTGGGGGGAGGGACTCAAATGGGGAAAGCTAGCAGTCAGTGTGTGAAGCAGGAGGCAGAGAAGGGTAGCACTCAGACCCAAAATGTAGGGGAGAGAGAAGAAAAAGAAAATAATCAGAGAATAAGAGAGGGTGGGTTTCTTAAATGTGTATATTTTAATGCTAGGAGCATTGTAAGAAAAGTGGATGAACTTAGAGCCTGGATTGACACCTGGAAGTATGATGTTGTGGCGATCAGTGAAACATGGTTGCAGGAGGGCTGTGATTGGAAACTAAATATTCCAGGATTTCGTTGCTTCAGGTGTGATAGAATTGGAGGGGCAAGAGGTGGAGGTGTTGCATTGCTTATCAGGGAAGATATTACAGCAGTGCTTTGGCAGGATAGATTAGAGGGCTCGTCTAGGGAGGCTATTTGGGTGGAACTGAGAAATGGGAAAGGGGTAGCAACACTTATATGGGTGTATTATAGACCGCCAAATGGGGAGCGAGAATTGGAAGAGCAAATATGTAAGGAGATTGCAGATATTAGTAGTAAGCACAAGGTAGTGATTGTGGGAGATTTCAATTTTCCACACATAGACTGGGAAACACATTCTGTAAATGGGCTGGATGGGTTGGAGTTTGTAAAATGTGTGCAGGATAGTTTTTTGCAGCAATACATAGAAGTACCTACTAGAGAAGGGGCGGTACTGGACCTCCTGTTAGGAAATGAGATGGGTCAGGTGGCAGAGGTATGCGTTGGGGAACAGTTCGGGTCCAGTGATCACAATACCATTAGTTTCAATATAATTATGGAGAGGGACAAAACTGGACCTAGGGTTGAGATTTTTGATTGGAGAAAGGCTAACTTTGAGGAGATGCGAAAGGATTTAAAAGGAGTAAATTGGGACAGTTTGTTTTATGGGAAAGATGTGGAAGAGAAATGGAGTACATTTAAAGGTGAAATTTTAAGAGTACAGAATCTTTATGTCCCTGTTCGGTTGAAAGCAAATCGTAAAAAATTATAAAGAGCCATGGTTTTCAAGGGAAATTGGACACGGTTCGGAAAAAGAGGGAGATCTACAATAATTATAGGCAGCATGGAGTAAATGAGGTGCTTGAGGAGTATAAAAAATGTAAAAAGAATCTTAAGAAAGAAATTAGAAAAGCTAAAAGAAGATATGAGGTTGCTTTGGCAAGTAAGGTAAAAGTAAATCCGAAGGGTTTCTACCGCTATATTAATAGCAAAAGGATAACGAGGGATAAAATTGGTCCATTAGAGAGTCAGAGTGGACAACTATCTGCAGAGCCAAAAGAGATGGGGGAGATATTGAACAGTTTCTTTTCTTCGGTATTCACCAAGGAGAAGGATATTGAATTATGTGAGGTAAGGGAAACAAGTAGAGTAGCTATGGAAACTATGAGGATCAAAGAAGAGGAAGTACTGACACTTTTGAGAAATATAAAAGTGGATAAGTCTCCAGGTCCGGACAGGATATTCCCTAGGACATTGAGGGAAGTTAGTGTAGAAATAGCAGGGGCTATGGCAGAAATATTTCAAATGTCATTAGAAACGGGAATAGTGCCGGAGGATTGGCGTACTGCGCATGTTGTTCCATTGTTTAAAAAGGGGTCTAAGAGTAAACCTAGCAATTATAGACCTGTTAGTTTGACGTCAGTGGTGGGCAAATTAATGGAAAGAATACTTAGAGATAATATATATAAGCATCTGGATAAACAGGGTCTGATTAGGAACAGTCAACATGGATTTGTGCCTGGAAGGTCATGTTTAACTAATCTTCTTGAATTTTTTGAAGATGTTACTCGGGAAATTGATGAGGGTAAAGCAGTGGATGTTGTGTATATGGACTTCAGTAAGGCCTTTGACAAGGTTCCTCATGGAAGGTTGGTTAAGAAGGTGCAATGGTTGGGTATTAATGGTGGAGTAGCAAGATGGATTCAACAGTGGCTGAATGGGAGATGCCAGAGAGTAATGGTGGATGGTTGTTTGTCAGGTTGGAGGCCAGTGACGAATGGGGTGCCACAGGGATCTGTGTTGGGTCCACTGTTGTTTGTCATGTACATCAATGATCTGGATGATGGTGTGGTAAATTGGAATTGTAAGTATGCAGATGATACTAAGATAGGTGGGGTTGCGGGTAATGAAGTAGAGTTTCAAAGTCTACAGAGAGATTTATGCCAGTTGGAAGAGTGGGCTGAAAGATGGCAGATGGAGTTTAATGCTTATAAGTGTGAGGTGCTACATCTTGGCAGGACAAATCAAAATAGGACGTACATGGTAAATGGTAGGGAATTGAAGAATGTAGGTGAACAGAGGGATCTGGGAATAACTGTGCACAGTTCCCTGAAAGTGGAATCTCATGTAGATAGGGTGGTAAAGAAAGCTTTTGGTGTGCTGGCCTTTATAAATCAGAGCATTGAGTATAGAAGTTGGGATGTAATGTTAAAATTGTACAAGGCATTGGTGAGGCCAATTCTGGAGTATGGTGTACAATTTTGGTCGCCTAATTATAGGAAGGATGTCAACAAAATAGAGAGAGTACAGAGGAGATTTACTAAAATGTTGCCTGGGTTTCAGCAACTAAGTTACAGAGAAAGGTTGAACAAGTTAGGGCTTTATTCTTTGGAGCGCAGAAGGTTAAGGGGGGACTTGATAGAGGTTTTTAAAATGATGAGAGGGATAGACAGAGTTGATGTGGAAAAGCTTTTCCCACTGAGAGTAGGGAAGATTCAAACAAGGGGACATGACATGAGAATTAAGGGACTGACGTTTAGGGGTAACATGAGGGGGAACTTCTTTACTCAGAGATTGGTAGCTGTGTGGAATGAGCTTCCAGTGAAGGTGGTGGAGGCAGGTTCGTTTTTATCATTTAAAAATAAATGGATAGTTATATGGATGGGAAGGGAATGGAGGGTTATGGTCTGAGCGCAGGTATATGGGACTAGGGGAGATTATGTGTTCGGCACGGACTAGAAGGGTCGAGATGGCCTGTTTCCGTGCTGTAATTGTTATATGGTTATATGGTTATAATGTATCTGCCCTCCTAGATCCCTCTGCTCAACAACACTCCCCAGACCCCTACCATTCACTGTGTTGGTCCTGCCTATGTTATTCTTCCCAAAATGTAACACCTCACATTTCTCTGTATTAAATTCCATCAACCATTACTCAACCCACCTGTCCAACCCATCAACATCGTGCTGCAATTTTTGACAACCACCTTCACTATCTCCAAGTGAAGCCACCCACTTTAGTGTCATCTGCAAATTTGCTAATCATGCGATGTACGCTCTCATCCAAATCATTCATATAGATGACAAACAAAAAGTAAACCCACTTTGAGCAGGATACGAACCTTTGCTGGGAAATGGTATTGGGTTTTAAATCCAACGCCCTAACCACTCAGCCATTGCAGCTTCAGTACCAACTCACCTAAAAATACAAACTGCATTTCCAAACAGCAGCTGAAACCAAATTCAACTTATAACATTGAAAGATGGTAGTATTGATTGTCTAACAGTGTAATCTTGATAGGAATTACTTGAATAAAATTTACCATTTTGAAAACATATCCTGACCATGCACGCTACACATGATATACTGCATTCTACACGCAAGGAAGAACATAACTCTTTTAAACCCACACCTGAAGTACTCTTGAATGACTACAAAAAAAAAATCCAATGGTATATAGCAACAAATGGCATATTTTAATTTGGAGTCATGTGAGTGACTACGTGAAGAAGAAGGCCGTCCAGGCGCACGCGCATCATCTCGTCAGACGCATTGCGCTGCGAGCACGGTAGGAGGACGAACCTCCAAGCGGTGAGTGAAAGAAAACCTGAACGTAAGTATTTTTACTTTCACTTTCAGGCTGCTTTTCTCTGGAGAGACTGCGTGCAGAGACAGGCAAGTCTTAGTTTATGGAGAAAGGTGGGAGGATTAAGGAAAAGCGCACCGCAGTAAGCACTCAAGACGACAAAATGTCTGAGAGTAGCGGGCGCCCGACTAAAAAAGTCGGTAGATAAACCGAGTACTTTTAAACCGGGAGAAAAAAGTCCCGTTGAAACTCCCGCAGGGATCAAAGCCAAAACGAAAACTAATCAGCCGGTAGACTCGGACGAATCTGAACCAGAGATCGTATCAGACAGACTTTCTCAACTGGAATTCCTCATGGGTAAAATGATTTATAAAGGCAAACTCCAGAAGGAGTATAAAAAACGCGGGCTTAAAGAGCAACCGCATGGAACACCCAGAAGAGGTTCTGGGAAACGTTGGCCCAGATTTGAGCCAGCGACCGAAATGCCTGATGATGAAGATGAATATGTGGGCTGGCCTGACACGGAGGCAGCACCAGAAATGTCTGAAAGACAATACAGGCGTTGGTCTACAGGAGACCCAGAATATGGAGCAGCACCCAAAAGTGGGCTGCCAATATACAGCTCAATGGAAGAGCTTGATGTACCCCAAAGAGGGACAAAAAAGCAAAGGCCTATCATAGAGCCATCGCATGAAATACCTGATGATGAAAATCCAGGTGAAACCCATTATGAGGAGGAATGTCCAGAATACTCTGATAACGAATCATCTGAGGACCAGAGCCCAATGCAAAAAAGAAAAGTGCCAGGGCTGGCCCAAAAGTTCTCTAGTCCCAGACACAAGGGACAACCTCTACCAGAGGAGATAGCAGTGAGTATAAATTACCTGCATGCCCATCATTTGGAAGAAACAACGATGGATGAAATTGTGAACAAATTTGAAATCCCGCAGAACTGTGCTCTGTTAGGAGTTCCAGCTGTTAACAAAGAAGTGTGGAATTATATGGGCACTGCAGTAAGAGCTCAAGAAATGAGATTACAGCGGGTATTAAGATGAATGGGGTCAAGCATTATGGCATTTGCCAGAGATCTGGAAGAAGGAAATGTGACAACGTCACAACAGGATGTGATGGGAATGATGTGTAATGCTCATTTTGAAATAAACTGTATTCGTAAATCTGCGATAAGACCTAACATACATCCTAAGTTTGTAGGGCTCTGTAAACCATCTAATATACAATTGCCACACTTACTCTTTGGAGAAGAGCTTGCCAAAAAACTGAAGGTTCTCAATGAAGAATCAAAAACCATCGGGATGATGAAGCCACCGATGTTTGGATCATATCCTCGTGGCCGCAGGATGGCCAAATGAAAGGATGTTTCACAAGTATTATCACAAATAAATTGCAGACCCTGGTGTATTTGATTGTACTGTTTTGGATTCAGTATTAAATGTCCCTAGTGATTAAAATGGAACACATAATGTTTATCATAAAATAAACCATTAATTAATTAAACAAGTATGACCGTTGCATGTTATTGACTGTTTTCACTCATAGAGTCAAGCAAAATGCAGTGATACGCCGGAACCCAATCTACGGCCTGAAATCACAGAAGCTTTAAAATCTTCACGTAGTCACTCACGTGACTCCGAAGTAAAATAGTAAGATTAAACGAGAACTTACCAGTTTGAAGTTTGATCTTTATTTTATGAGGAGTTATGTCGAGGGACTACGTGCCCTCCGCTCCCACCCTAGTAAAGATCAAAGTTAAGTTAAGTTTGTATCAAGTTGCTTACTATTATGCTTTGGAATATATCATCTGTGATTTCACACCGCTGCTTGAAGTTTGACGCGCGTGCGCCTGGACGGCCTTCTTCACGTAGTCCCTCGACGTAACTCCTCATAAAATAAAGATCAAACTTCAAACTGGTAAGTTCCCGTTTAATCTTACTATTTTTATTCAATTTTGTATTTAGCAAATTTTAAAGAGAGATTTATTCACAAAGACTCACACTCATTATACTAACGACAGCACAGAAATATTGCAGGTTGAATATCCCAGATACTGGTGTTAGTTATCGTTCAAACTCTTGTCAGTGAAATTTCCCATTTAAATCCAGCTACTGAAAGAAATATAATCAAGGATTTATATTTTTTTGTATAGGCAATAAGATCCTGGCAGTCTTGCCTACTTTCATGCACCCCTTCCCCCTCATCTCCTCCCAAACCTAAAAGTATACAGCAAGAGGTATAATTCAATCATTGTCCACCTGGATAAATACTGTAGCTGATGAGTTCCAATATGATCCATGCAAAATATTTTAACACCCCAACACTTTGATGGAGACATTGGTGATATTATTGAAAAAGACTCCAGACTATTTACATAAGGTAGAACGAGGCCAATCAAGCCTGTTTCACCATTCAGTTAGCTAATAGCTGATCTGCAGCTCAGTTCAATTCAGTAGGTTTAATAGCATCGATTGAGACCCTTAAGCAGCACAAATGTGTTAATTGCAGCCTTCAATATTTAAATTGATCCAATGCTCAGAATCTATAATGGTGATTAATGGTGATTAAATTCCAGATATTAACTATCCTTTGTTTGAAAAATTGATATTTGATTCTTATACAGGCTTGCTTTAATTTTATTGCTGATTAATCATTTCCTGTTATTATTCATCTTGCTTCTTTTCCATCTCTCAAGAGATGAACTTTATGTACAAACCTGACATCTTTTCAACAAGTGCCCATTAGCTGTTCCCTCACTCTATCTCTTGGGCTAAGACCAGCGAATGAGTATGCGATGTTGTGGTCTTGAAGCTGACAAGGAATTGTTGGTCATTAGTGATTGGGCCAAAGTAATGCTCCACAGAAGGCGAGGCTTGTATATTGCTGTAAGCATTCATTCAATAAATATTGAACAAGTTCCACAATTTCAATGATAAATTATACTTCTCAACATTATCCCATATTTGCATCTTCCTCTAAATCCTTCATTTTACTGGGACCTGCAGAAGGTCATTTTTCCAGGTCAAATATGTTCCATTTCTCCCATGCTTCATAGCAAGCAGCAACACTACCAAGGAGTTGATGCCAATCCATATATTAGTTTAGTTTAGTGTCATGTGTGCCGAGGTACAATCAAAAGCTTTTGTTGCGTGCTAACCAGTCAGCAGAAAGACCATACACGATTACAATACATGAAAGACAATACATGATTACATAGTTAGAATGCTATGTGAAGGAACTTCTTTCCAAAGATCCATTTCAGATTTTTAGATTTAAAGCGAAATACTTCTCTTTAAAAACATCATCTCCACATCCACTACATCGAAGCCTTTCACTATTCGGTACATTTCAATGAAGTAACTGCTTCTTTTGGCCATCCTGTTATTGTACTTCAATTGGGGTTTTTTTTGCACTACTTCAGATGGCACTACAATCACGCACCTTATTTTTTGTGTTGCATTCATTGTTGTATTTATCATTTCTATATTTATATTGTTTACTCCATCAGTTTCATGTGAACAAGGAATTTCATTGCATCCTGATGCATATGACAATGAACTAAATCTGAATCGGAAGTGGCTGCACCATTTACAGTTTTCATTAATATTACAAGCAGTTTTGAATGAAAATTAAACCTTTGAAGTTTCAGACCAATTACATGTAAAATGCTAGAGCTGTGGAAATAAAATTTCAAATTTGTTACTTGGAATGTGTTCTTTCCAATGGATGCAGTGTGAAATCAAAAGTGTGATGGCACATCACTTCATTAAGCAGATTAAAGGAGCATTTGTTCTGTTGTTAGAATGGGCAGAAAGCAAATTAATCTGATACACAATGCAGATGGGAAGATGAAAAAGGCAAAAGCCACTTCACCAATTTCAATGTTCGACAGCAGATTTTTTTTGTTTCCCCTTGATTTAAAATGCCACCCCGGAGAAAGAAGAGAATCCATCATGATTATGGAAAATGTCAAATCACCTTTCTGGTTGATTGAGTTCTAATTAAATATTCCTTTTCTGTATCTACATAATTTAATTATTGGCAGCACAGGCCACTGTGCAGAATGTAATTAACCAGTGTTAACATGAACTGGTGCCCATGATTTCTCACAAGTAAACGGCACTTTTCATAGTTAATAATTGGACAGTTTTGCAAGAAGTACTAAATAATCCATCTTATTAGCCTCAAGAAAAAAGATTGAAAACTATTAAAAGTTGTATTCGATCAGAATTATCGAATTTTTTTATTAATACTGGAATATAAATCAGAATTGAATAACATTCTCATAACAGGGCATGTTAAAACTAAAACATTTGTAATCCTGTTTTATCAATTTACATAGAAACATAGAAAACTCGGCCCTTCAAGCCAGCATCGCCATTCATTGTGATCGTGGCTGATCGTCCCCAATCAATAACCCGTGCCTGCTTTCTCCCCATATCTCTTGATTCCACTAGCCCCTAGAGCTCTATCTAACTCTCTTAAATCCATCAAGTGATTTACCCACTGTGGCAGAGATTTACCCACATGTGCCCACTGTGGCAGTCACATGAGAAAATGTCACTTATTGGTAACAAAGTGTTACTTATCAACATTTAATAAGCCAATAACTGCTCAAGAATTGTGTGTATATTTTGGAGTATATTAAGAGAATTGATTTTATGAGGTAAGATTAACAGCCTACTCCAAGTTGTGCTGGTATTATTCATGGGATTGTTTGGATCAAGTGCGTATTTGCCCATTAGCTTCCAATTCCTCTATGCCAGCCACTACTAAAATCAACCTCACCAACCAAATGTTTCGTAATGTCCCTCAATTCCTTCTCTCTCTCTCTCTCTCTTTCGATAGCAGTGAGATTTTCATCCTTTGAGATTGGTTCATCCTGTTATTGTGAAACAGATTGCCCCTTGTAGGATAGATCACTCATTTATTAGAAGCAAGACTTGGAATTGGATAGTAAAACAGGTAATTTTACCTTAATGACAACTTATGTCTCAATCATTTCCTGTACTATTACAATGACAATTCCATCAATTTCATGCAATTTTACTTCTTACTCAAACTTTTTTTTACCATCACAGGTTAGCAAAATAAATCCTGGCAATGAATGAATGAATAAATATATTGGCCAAGTATTCACATACAAGAAATTTGCCTTGATGCTCCGCCCGCAATTGACATGACATACAGTGACAGTTAGGAAGGACACATTAAACATTAATAATAAAACATTATTGATTAAACATGTGAATTAAATAATACCATAGCAAAAGGAGGTCGCAGATTTGTGGCTACTGCTCTGGGAAAAAGCTGTTTTTATGTCTGTGGCGGCTTTGACAGTCTGGAGTCGCCTTCCAGAGGGAAGTGATTCAAAGAGTTTGTGGCCAGGGTGACAGGGTTCAGAGATGATCTTACCCGCTCGCTTCCTGGCCCTTGCCGTGTACAGTTCGTCAATGGAGGAAAGGTTGCAACCTTCTCAGCTGATCAGATGATTCGCTGCAACCTCCGGATGTCATGCTTGGTGGCTGAGCCAAACCAGACCATGATGGAGAAAGTGAGGACAGACTCTACGATGGCAGTATAGAATTGGACCATCATTGCCTGTGGCAGATTGTGTTTTCTCAGCTGCCGCAGGTAGTACATCCTCTATTGTGTTTTTTTGACTGAGGGGTTGATGGTAGCCCCCAATTTAAGGTCCTTGGAGATGATGGTTCCCAGGATGATGGTTATCCAACAGGAGGTACAGTGAAAGTCAGGATATCCTTCAAATCATCTTATTAAAATAGCTCATAAACACTGATCTGCTTCAAGGAAACATCCAACATTCCAGTCCCCTGGAAAAGGCATGTGACCAGTCTCAATAACTACCACACTAGCTCTAACATCAACCATAATAGTACAGGTGTCAGAGGTTATGGGGAGAAGTCAGGAAAAAAGGGTTATGAGGGAGAGAAAGATCGTCCATGATTGAATGACGGAGTAGACTTGATGGGCCGAATGGCCTAATTCTACTCTTATTCCTTATTCCTATTCTATTCCTTATATAAAGTGCTTCTGGACAAAATAGACCTTTTGCAATATGCCACTGGACAAATAGGTCAATGGAGGACGTCATCTCCCTTGCAATGCATTAATTTCTGGATCACTATGGCATTTAGAAAACTTATGTCAGGATGCTATTCATTGATGACAGCTCGACTTTCAACACCACAATACCAAATAAGCTCATATCTAAATTCCTGGTCCTTAACCTTCGGGGTTCCACTTGCAATTGCCTTCTGGATTTCACAACCGGCAACCCTCAGTTGGTTAGAATTAGTCATAAATTTATTTAACCCCGACGCGCAACTTTGTTGCTCCTGAAGGTTGTGCGTTCAGTCCCTGCTCCCGATACAACCATGACAGTGTGGGTGAGCATCGCATCAACTCAATCTTTAAGTTCAGCAACAATACCGCTGTCGTCAGCCAGATTAATTATCATGATGACGGGGAAAGAGATCGGGAACGATGTGCCAAGGTGTCAGGACAAAAACCTAGTCCTTAACATCAGCAAGATGAAAGTGTTGGGTGTGAACCTAAGGAATCGGGCAGGAGGGGTGGTGGTGGTGAACACAACCCTATCCTCGTCAAGGGAACTGCCCTAGAGATGGTTGAGCTTTAAATGCCCTTGTATTCACACCACAAGCAAACCTAACCTGGTACCTTCACGCTGATGCGGAAGCTCCCGGAGGTGCCGCTGAGAAGCCAAGGCCGGTGCGTCAGGGGTCGGAGAAGCCAACAGCCTGGGTCTGGGCTGGCGGAACGGAGAGGACCCAGTAGCATTAATGGAGAGGTCAGCGCTGCGGTCAATGATGGCGTCAAAGTGAGGACTCGCTGCCGAGGGAAGGAACAAAGGAGGATCCGGCGTGGGGGGACCGCCATGAGGGAGGGAGGGGGAAAACAAAGAGGGAACTGACGTTGGGGGGGGGGGGGGGGGGGGGGGGGGGGGGGGGGATTTGTAACTTTGTAAGCGCCCTTTACGGGCAACTATTTACATACCTTGGGTATGCAAGCAAAGAGTTTCACTGTGACTTGTCACATGTGACAATAAAGGTTTTAAGGTCAGTTTGTCACATGTATCAATTAAGGTACAATGAAATTCGAAGTGTTCAATTCAATTCAAAATAAGTGCATCACCTTATTTACTTTCTTAGACTTTTTTAATTCAGCATGTCCACAAGGATTCTCCTGTTGATTCTGTTGATGCATTATAGAAATTTAGTTTGGTGTGGCTCTGTTCTGCTCTAGACCATCTGAAACCGCAGACAGCAGTGAACACCAATCCACCACAGGCTCGTCACTTCCAATCCATCTCAATGGTGCTTTGCAACAATATAGCTGGAATTATCGGCAAGGATACCTGCCACCCTGACCGTTCTCTTTTCCAGACTTAAGAAAATATTCTCCCTCACCGTCATTAGACAATCACCCTCTGAAGGGTTTCGGCCCGAAATGTTACCTATTTCCTTCGCTCCATAGATGCTGCTGCGCCCGCTGAGTTTCTCCAGCATTTTTGTGTACCTCTTTTACATTCCCTTCCTGAATGTACTGCCACGTACTCTTAACTTAGGCAGCTATTTTGATTACTGCACTTGATGGTGTTTTTGCACCACTGCAAATTGCACTTCACCCTTTCCATCATTGTATTTGTCACTGTGTTTATTATTCTATCCATTATCATCATGAACACGGTTTTAGTCTTTGAGCTTCATTACACAAAGAATTTTATTGCACCCTGGAGCCTAGGACAATAAACGAGTCGGAATCTGACAATCAACCTTCTTTACTAATCATAGCTCTCTAAAAAGTAGTTTATAAGAATGTATAAGAATTTGATGGAACAAGGATATTCTTTAAAGAAGCAAGTGTTGTATAGGTGGCAGGAGAATTAGGGCAGTTAATGTATAAATTACATGGAAATACGTGGAGAAATTTGATTTATGGCCAGCGTTGATATCATGGACCAAACACCCTTCTTCTGCGTCAAAAGAAAATAGAAAAGTGTCAATGCAGCAGGTTCTGCTGAAACTGAAAGCAGAATCCAAGCCTTCTGAAGGAGATTGTGAAAATGGAGAAACTTGAATACTTCCCCATGAAGATTTTCACATCACAAAGTTGGCAACTTTTGGCACTGGCAAAATAATCAAGAATACAACTTTATTAAAGATTGGGAAAAAAAATTGAATGGCTAGAAATTTGTCCTTTGGCAAGAGAATTCTAGTTGAAGTGCGTTTATTGGCCAAGTATTCACATACAAGGAATTTGCCTTGATGCTCCGCCCACAAGTAACATGACATACAGTGACAGTTATGCCATCAGTAATCGTGAATTGTGAATTCTAAAAGGGTATTGCAATATTTGATTATAGGGTAGCTGAAAACAACCGTCTATATAATGCCATCTAATTTAAGACAGAATCTAACTAAGGAACTCAAATGAGGGAATGCATCTGTGATCTTTAAGTGTAGATGTGCATTAACCAAATTCAGTTATAAAGATGTCCCAAATAAGGAGCATTGGAAAAAAAAAGTCATAATTCCCAGACTCCTGTACTTTTTTCCCCAACTGTAGCAGCGAGAATGAGAACGGTAGCAGGGCGGCGTGGGCAGTTGACAATATAAGCTAACTTCTTGAACAACGTTTTCAGTAAATCTCTGATGATGCAGAGGTCAGTAACCATGAGGGACCTGGCAATGGACATTACTTTTGGCTGCCTCTTTCTTGAGCTTTCAAAGTACCGAACCAGCCAACCTGCTCTTCACTGAATTATCGTGGAAGTGTCATGAGTAATGTGTCATGTCAAATCTCTGGAGAAAATGCAGTTTAGGTTATAGTCACAAGTATTTAAGTACAGTGAAAAGCTTATGTTGGCCATGTATAATAATAATCATAAACATAATTTATTAGCCAAGTAGGTTTTGTAACATACGAGGAATTTGGTTTGCCATACAGTCATACCAACAAAGCAACAAGAAACAGAACTAAATAAAAAATTGACATAAACATCCACCACAGCGGCTCCTCCACATTCCCCACTGTGATGGAAGGCAATACAGTCTTATCTTCTTTACTCCTTTTTTCCCCGCGGTCGGGGCAATTGAAGCTCCCACAGCCGGTGATCGAAGCTCCCACGATCGGGGCGGTCGAAGCTTCAGCGGTTCCAAATAGGAAGAGGACAAGAGCACCATCTGTAATCACCCAATATGATATTGCTGTTGATGTGCTTTCTTGGCCAGTGCTTCAATCGGGTTGGTCCAGGACAAGTTGCTGGTGATATTTACTCCTACGCCTTCAATCACCTCTACTTTAGCACCAACAATGCATAAAGGGGTATGTGTACCTCTTCACAATCTGAAGTCAAACTATCACCTTTCACTGGCGGATAACGAGAAAGGTTGTTGGCTTGGACAGTAGGTGTTGGTGAGCTCTCTCTGCGATTGCATCAATGTGCTGGGCCCAGGACAAATAGTTAGAAATCTATCGTTGAGGATAGGTGTTTGGTCCCTCACCTCTTCCTGGCTCCTTGTCTTGCTAATGATAAGTGCAAGATTATTATTCTGGCACCAGTCAACCAGATGATCAATGCCCTGCCATACTCTGACTCGTCATTACCCGTTATTCATCCAACAATGGTACTGAAGACACATTTAAATACGTTTATAAGTCATATGAGCAGAAGTAGGTCATTTGGCCCATCAAGTGTACTCTGCCATTCAATCATGGCTGATCTATCTCTCCCTCGGAACCCACGCTAATCAATAATGTGTCAATCTCCACCTTAAAAATACCCAATGACTTGGCCATCTAAGGCAATGAAGTCCACAGATTCATCACCCTCGGACTAAAGAAATTCCATGTCATCTCCTTTCTAAATGTGTGTCATTTTATTCTGAGGCTATGCCTAAACTCTTCCACGATGACTTTGGAGTGCTTTCTGGCGACACAGTTGTAAGTATCTAGAGAGGGGACTAATCACAAAGCCCTGAGGTGCCTCTGTGCTGTTAGTCATTTAGGATTAGGTGCTGTTGCTGATCGGTACTGATCGGGATGTGTTGATGCGGAAGTTGAGGATTTAGAACGGAGCAGGGACCCAGTTCTCAGAGTTTGACAGGGATAATGGTGGATGCCAAACTGTAGTTGATGAGCAATAGCTTTACCTATGTCACAGCCAGACATAAAAACAGTTTTTTTCCCCACGAGCAGTAGCTCTACTGAATAACCGAAAGTCTGCAGCCTCCTTTTGCTCTGGTATTTCTTTTGATTCACATGTTTAAACTATAATGCTTTATTCTTAATGGTTTACTGTATGTCATGTTGTTACTTGCGAGCGGAGCACCAAGAGAAATTCCTTGCATGTGTACATACTTAGCCAATAAACTTATTAATTCATTCAAGTGGTCCAGCATATTGTCGAATCAGGCAGAGAGCATGGAAATAGGCTTCCGCTGATTCATTTTGGCTACTTTCATTGCAGCTGTCAAACATGTGTAGAGCCATCGAGGAACAGGGATTAAATGTAATGGATTCTGCTTCAAGTAACACACAATCCTGACCTGGAGAAATGCTCGTATTCCTACCCCACCTCCTATCTAATTCCTGAAACTCACTCCCCAACAACATTATAGGCCAAAAGGCATACTTCCATGCTTCCAACAGTCGAAAGGACTGCAACATTTCGGGTCAGTGGGCCCCATAATTCCAAGGGCAACAAAGAAAAATACAAATGAGCTTCAATGATAGGTTTACAGGTTAGAAAGAGATAAACTAATTATTTTGATATGCGAGTGCAGAAAGGTCCACGAGTTAGGCCATTCAGAGGTGATAATATTTCACAATATGATTTGGAATTCTCTCCCCAAAAGGGTTCTTGAAGCCAACTAAAATTTTAATTAGGAAATTTGATAAGATACGTGCGACACAAGCTGGGCAGGAAGATGGGGATACAATTCATGTAGGCTCAGTCATAATCTAATGGAATGGCAAAACAAATTGAAGGATGTAATTGCCTAATTCTATTCTCATGAGGGAAAATATGGCTTGTTTTCACAGCAAAAATCCAGCCTTATTTAATAAGCTCAAACCATCACAGACCACTGACAGCTCCGAATAACCTTCACCACTGGCGAAGTCATCTGCACAAATATAAAAAGAGTATAAATCCAGGTTCAATATTTGAAATATCTGAACTTTGATGGCTTAGAGAAGAGATTTATCCTTAGATAAACCCAGCTTTCTTTCAACTGCAAGATAAAAACTCCCAAGTTCAGACATGCTTTTATTTCAGTACGACACAAGGAATGAACTGTAGCTGTGGTGATTTAAATTCGCCCACAATTTAAAGTGGATTATCTTGGACTTGCAGGTAAATATCATTTGAGGTGAGCAAGCAAACTCAGACAAATGTAGAAATGGACTATCAAGACGGTTCCAAATAGGAAGAGGACAAGAGCACTATCTGTAATCACCCAATATGATATTAAGGGAATCAGATTGTACATCAGCTGAGCTGTAATATAAATCAAAAGAGTATTACATCAACTAAAAAAAAAGTAGGGTTAAAATAACATACAGCAAAAATTACAAAATGCCATACCTACAGGGTGTTATGATTATAAAAATATATATTGCAGCCCCCAACAGCAAAGCCTATTGTACAAAACCAATATGATAAGATTTGAATATCACAAAAGAGTAAGGTGCATAATTATAAAGAAAGATCGCATAAACAACAAAAGCAGAGTGTACACTTTCTTGGGGAAAATTATGGATTAAACATCACAATTGGAGAAATATTCATAAGATTTTAGCGTAATATTACACAGAACAATCATTACTGTAATAAAACATTCTGTCTAACTAGTCCAAGGTGGAGTTTTTTCTCAACGAGATCCATCCCATCTTACCTCACTCAACTTCCATTAATCACTCAACTCCCAGCACAGTTTTCTTTTCCCATGTGTTTTAGCATCCCTTTAAATGTATTTCTACTATTTGTCCCAATTACTTCCCATGGGAGTAAATTCACTATGCATTATTCACTGCATAAATTAATTTAGTCTGAACTCCCTGTTTGACTTCTTGATCAGTTTTGGATTATATATTCGAGGCCCTCACATTTGCTCATCATCGTGAATGCAAACAGATGATGATTCTATCATTACTTCAAAAACCTTTACAAGGTCACCGCTCATGTTTCACCCTCCCACCCCCCTCCCTCCTATCCCAAAGAATGCCAATCCATTTGCCCTTTCCTGATGGTGTTCACATTGATGATGAAGTTGCAAAATAAAAAAGAACTTTCATGCAATATAAAAGCTGTTGGAGCGTGTGAAGACTGTCAATTTTTTGTAAGGCGGTTATTTCATTGGATTCTCAATTCATTATTGAGCACAGATGAAGACAAACAGAGATGAAAACTAGAGCAGGCCATGCAGACAAAGAATGTCAATTAATAAATAATCATGAGAAAAAACAATTGAACCATGACCTAGATCAGAGAATTAAATTCATTATGTATTATGTAAATAAATATGTAGAGTTATAAATATGTTAATTAATTGAGAAATCAGGGGACGGGGTGGGATAGGCAACATGGTAATGACTGAAGACATAAATTAAGATGGAGTCCGGGCGTAAATTTCTCCAAAAATTATTAAAAAGTAACCTTCAGTTAGTATCTCAATTAACGAAATGAAGCAGAGAATTATAGAAATAAAACCAGTGACTGTGATTAATAACTTGCTCAAAGGAGGATTTCATTCCTATTTTTAAACTGCCGAGAAATCCACGAATGGCAACATATTTGCATTTTACGTCCTGATAATGATGCACTTAGAAATGAAGGCTCATTTAATAATCAGAGCAAAATAAAGTTATAAATAATGGCAAATAAAGAGAGTAACATAATCATAATCACATTCTGAAAGTCATTGGAGGACATGCAGAGTGTAAAACAAGTATGTAACTAAGAAAATGGACAAGGGAGAGCCAGTGGATGTAGTGTACCTGGACTTTCAGAAAGCATTTTAGGTCCCACATAGATTAGTGAGCAAAATTAGGGCACATAGTATTGGGGGTAGAGTACTGACATGGTTAGAAAATTGGTTGGCAGACAGGAAACAAAGAGTAGGGATTAACGGGTCCCTTTCAGAACAGCAGGCGGTGACTAGTGGGGTACCGCAAGGCTCGGTGCTGGGAACGCAGTTATTTTTAATATATATATTAATGATTTAGATGAAGGGATTACAGTAACATTAGCAAATTTGCAGAAGTCACAAAGCTGGGTGACAGTGTGAACTGTGAGGATGCTATGAGAATGCAGGATGACTTGGGCAGGTTGGGTGAGTGGGCAGATGCATGGCAGATGCAGTTTAATGTGGATAAATGTGAGGTTATCCACTTTGGTAGTAAAAACAGGAAGGCAGATTATTATCTAAATGGTGTCATGTGGAAAAAGGTGAAGTACAACGGGATCTGGGGGTCCTTGTTCATCAGTCAATGAAAGTAAGCATGCAGGTACAGCAGGCAATGAAGAAAGCAAATGGCCTTCATAAGATTCAAGATTCAATTTAATTGTCATTTCCTTCATAACAAGAGGAGTTGAGTATAGGAGCAAAGAGGTCCTTCTGCAGTTGTACAGGGCTCTAGTGAAACCACATCTGGAGTATTGTGTGCAGTTTTGGTCTCCAAATTTGAGGGACATTCTTGCAATTGAGGGAGTGCAACGTAGGATCACAAGGTTAATTCCTGGGATGGCGGGACAGTCATATGCTGAGAGAATGGAGCGGCAGGGCTTGTATATTCTGGAATTTAGAAGGATGAGAGGTTATCTTATTGAAACATAAAAGACTATTAAGGGTTTGGACACGCTAGAGGCAGGAAACATGTTCCCGATGTTGGGGGAGTTCAGGACCATGGGCTACAGTTTAAGAATAAGGGGTAAGCCATTTAGAACGGAGATGAGGATATACTTTTTCACACAGAGAGTTGCGAGTGTGGAATGATCTGCCTCAGAGGGCGGTGGAGGCCGGTTCTCTGGATTCTTTCAAAAGAGAGCTAGATCGGGCTCTTGAAGATAGCGGAGTCGGGGGATATGGGATACAGGCATGAATGGGGTACTGATTATAGATGATTAGCCATGATCACATTGAATGGCAGTGCTGGCTCTAAGGGCCGAATGGCCTACTCCTGCACCTATTGTCTATTGAGTGTCTTGTAACTGGAAAACCTTATATTTATGTGTTGTGTGCCAACTTTTGACTGGTCAATGGATTACAACGGCCCAGTGACTGTCTCCGGCACTTAATATAGTAAACTCTGCCAGATGGTCAGAGGTATGTGAGAAGTCACTTAAATACTCCAGCTCTCTTTTCAAGGCTTGATTTCCAATGATCTATACCCAATCTTTGACTCATTGAGACTATAAATTGACCATATGATTTGCACTCACCGGGACAATGAAGCGCACCAAAATGTATCACCCACGAGTATGTGTAATCGAGTTTTGCAATATTTGTAATGTTTTAATTATTCTTTTTTTTGTTAATTTGAGCATCATCAGTCAATTTCTGAAAAAATATATATCTTTGTTCAGCAGAAACTTTGGTGGTGGCATATTTGGAGATTACATCTTGGACAACATCTCAAACAAGCCCCAACTGAAAGTGTTCTTAAGGAATTTTCCAGATTTCAGAACTCCTCGGTACGTTGTGTAGTATTGACTCCAAATCTCATTTCCAATTAATAATAATGTGGAAACATGATAAAGCTCAGGGTGTGGTGACTGAGGTTACCTCTTGGGCCTATGTCTTACATGCATCAGTACCTCACACTCACTTTACTTGTGTTGGTTGGGTAAGCTTATTGCTGAAGTCAAACCCCTCTGGCACCGAGGCCTTGCACTGTGTAATTGCAAAAAAAACTCAGTAAGAACCTCTGACAAACTGATGAAGGCAAAGCTGTAAAGCCAGCTCCAGAAACATTCTAAAACTATGTAAAATGAAATATTTAACTTGGTAAATGTGAACATATGAATTTAAAAAAATAATCTATAAATTTTACAATGAAAAGCATTATCACAAACACAATTTTAAAATGTAACTTACCTTATTCTTACTTTCTTCCATGCAGCTCCAAAAGCTGTTGTTAATTGAGTGGGCATGTAAATGCTTCTCCAAGTACAAGCTGGCATAAATTCCAGTGTCATTGCTAGGAAGCACCTGATCATCAACGAGTTCAATTGTTACGTAAGATTTGGAAATCTTCGCAAATTCAAGATTTACATTCCCAAGGGAGACACAAACTGTCTAACACTTGGAGTAAAACTCAGCAAAATAAATGCCTTTAAGATCTAGTGTTGGATGGCAAGGTCCTATCCATTCAACTCTAGTCATATTTTATGAACAGTGAACCACACCTCCACCTCCTTTGTTTCAAATAATTCAACCCTTCACAGTGCATCCTACTCGTGCCAAGCTCCACTACTGCAGAACCTGTAAAAAATCTTGCTACCTTTCTGTTTCTCCTGCTATCTTGGCTTAGCTTCTGAAGGCAAAACATCTCCAAGCTTTATTTCATTTTGATGCCATCCAGTATTCAAAAGCCAAGAAGCAAATCAATAAAATAAATAGGGTGTGGCAATTATTCCAAATCCACAAAACTTACCGGTAGTTATGACAAATCCATCCAAATAATCCGCACACAAGCACTAACTTCCTGCAATATCATCAAATAAATGCTCCAATCCTCTATAACCTTCTTTTTTCAGATGCAGCATGATGTATAAATTAATGAGAGGAGTAGATCGGGTAGATGCACAGTCTCTGCCGTAGGTGAATCGAAGACCAGAGAACACAGGTTTAAGGTGAAGGGGGAAAGATTTAATAGGAATCTGAGGAGTAACTTTTTCACACAAAGGATGGTAGGTGCATGGAACAAGCTGCCAGAGGAGGTAGTTGAGGCTGGGACTATCCCAATGTTTAAGAAACAGTTAGACAGGCACATGGATAGGACAGGTTTGGAGGGATATGGACCAAACGCGGGCAGGTGGGACTCGTATAGCTGGGACATGTTGGCCGGTGTGAGCAAGTTGGGTCAAAGGGTCTGTTTCCACACTGTATCATTCTATGACATCAGTAAAGTACTCAATCCTTTTTTCATATTGATAAATCCCAAGACACTGGCCTAAACCTCGGGAGCAAGTCCTCGTCCTCCTAGATTGACAACATAACTGTGCAGCAAAGGATAAACATAGCAATGAGAATCTGAAGGAAAAACTATGGACACGACAGAACTGCAGATGAAGAGTCAAAAATATTGGATGGAGAAGTGAAAACATGGGTGCAATAGAGTTCATTAATAATGGTCCATTAATAAAGTCAAAAGAGATTCTTAAATACTTATTTGTTATGACTGTTGGTTCATGAATGTTCCACTTTTCAGAACAATGCCCAGTTCTACGTCACCAGTGAACCGTTTTGTTAAAAGTCACTTGTTGATACAATTCTGATTTAATACCAGGTCCAATACATTTACTTTTGTTTCCAATTAAACAATTCCACGTTTATTGGATCAATATTCTCACACATTTTCACAATCTGCTTTTGAATACAAGATCTGGGACTTATTTTACAATAAAATATTTTTACATTTATTGAAGAATTGTTTCACACAAATGCACAACATTTCTGACAAGCAAATGCAAAAATCAGCATTTTTGTACAAAAATCTGGCAGCCTATTGATGCTCCCCATTTAGTTTCTTTGCTGCAGTTAATGCTTTCCATGACTTGTATTTATGCCCATTTTACCAGTTAATTGTTATTGCTGTTGGCCAACCTGTACAATAATCATCAATTTTGGTTTCCCCTACTGCACACAGCGTTTCACCTCATCTAGATTCTTTCTTGGTTTATTAAAAATAGGTCAACTGGTTAATAGAACCATATAGCATAGAAACAGGCCTTTTAGATCAACAACATCCATACCAACCCATCTACACTGATCCCAATTTTCCTCTTGCATGAAACTCCTGTCCCCAAACCCCATCTCTAATTCTCCTGCTACCAATGTACACTAGCGTTAATTAACCCACCAAGCAGCATATCTTTAAATGTGGAAGGAAACCAAAGGATCTAGGGGAACCCTGTGCAGTCACAAGGGGAAAAAAAGTGCAAAATCCTTACAGACAGCACCCAAGAAGATCATGATCAAACCTGGATCTCTGGAGCTACAAGTTAGCTACATCAACCAACGCACCACTTGACAAAATAAGTAGTGGCCTTCATTAATTCTTGATGTCTGTAAAATTCATGAAAGATGAAGCCAGTAACATCTATGCATATGTGGAAGTTTACTGAGATGGAATATCAATAGATTCTGTGGACAATTATGGTCAAAAATAATTTCTCAGAACCTCTGCTATACCCGATAGGACTCCAATCCAGTACAAAAATGTACTGAGGGGATTCTGACTGTAAAAGACCACACACAGCAAAATCACAAGGTGTTTACATAACTAAAACTATGTTGAAAATTCGAGTAGGGCAAGACAAATTGTTAAAGGATAAAGGGACCTCGGCAAAAGAATAAAAATTAGTTGGAAAAAGATGAATGAAATTACATTTTCTCTCAGATTAACGTTGGGATTTAGATCTCATATTTGTGAAGAAGGGTTCAAAGAAATAACCTTGTTAATAAAATGTTTTGAGAAGAATAATTAGAAGAATAAGTCTGGAGTCTTTGTGCATCCTTATTCTACTGCATGGAGCTTCAAGTTTTAAAAGTTACAACTAACAACAGTTTCCAAGTATTTAGCTGCGTGTTAGATTTTAGATACCGGTCAGAAGAATTCACCAGAAAAATTGATCATTTGGGACTTCATAATTAGATATATAAATTCTCGTTTCCATCTGCAAAATATAGCGGGTGCAGGAAATTTGAAATAAAACCAAAAATGTGAAAAACACTCAACAGACAGGCAACAGCTAATGAAAGAAACACTTTCTGCTTTTGCTTCTTTGTCCTGTTACTCCTATTGTTACTTCATTTGTCCAGCTTTAAATTCAACGATTTTCCATTTCGTCTTTTCCTCCCTACTTTTTCCAAAACACATTTTTATCTCTTTGGGAATCCCTTTTTGAATCAAATTTCTATGATCTGATATGTAACCTAAGTGTCTATCCACAGGGATGCTACCTGCCCTGCCGAGTGTTTTCAGTCTTTTTTGTGTTTTTTTTAAATTCTCCAAGTTACAAGTTGAAAGCCAACTTCATTTTGTTAATAAATCAAGTACGAACATCCTTCTCACAGAACTACATTCAAATAAACTTTCACAAAACAATGACACTATTGGATTTGACCAACTTAAGAGCATACAAGGAGATAAATTGGAATGCAAGTTAATTTTTGCTAATCAAACAAAGCTTGTTTAATAAACAATAGAATATGGCATATCTAACAGATCTTGCTACCTATGCAATATGTTTCAACTACATAAATGTGCAAAATACCAGCTCTTCTCTACACTCAGATGCAAGTTTGGACTAGTATTTTCCCTTGTGATTAATTATTTTAGTTGATTCTTATAGTGTCAAAGGGAGCTCATTTCCTCTCCATTGAAGACAGCTTTGTTGTTGGTTAAGAAGAAGATCTCATGTAGATAGATACATTAAACTATAATCCAGCTAGAAATCTCCTGTTCACTTACTCCACTAAAGAAAGCTAATGGTTTTGATTATTACAATACCTCATGGTGGTGCCATTTCAGATATCCACGATAAAATGGAAATAAAGGCTCAAAGATTCATTGAAAAAAAATGCAAGTCTTCGCAAAGTGAAAAAGTGTGACATTTGAACAATGAAACAATTCTAGCATAAAAAATAATAATTAAAATATTCATTGGAATGCACATGTTACTTGTATACATTGCAAAGAAGTTAGTTGACCCTTTGCTCTGGGCACAGTTCAACTGATCAATGTCAAACCTCATGATGACTGCAAAAAGGCTGCTGCCACACCTACTTGAATGCATTCCATGGTGATGATGAATGTATTCATCACCAGCATTTTACTGTGACAAATTGAAAAACCCACACACCACACCACAACCTGTTTTGCTAAAGAAATAGAAAAATGTAGATTAGTTTTATCTCTCACTTATAATATACAAATATAAATTTAAGGACATGAATATTTGAACAGCTTTTCTACAAAAGTTAAAAAACAGTCACAGTCCAAAGCGTGCTGGCGTATGGCGTGGTGTCACTGGTGTTCCTGGTTCCCTCCGCCCAGGTGTATAGATCTTGACCGACCTATAAAACAATGACAAAATCATAAGGAATATTTCTTCATTTCAAATTAAACAGAAAGGTAGGTAAAAAGTATAAATTAGACAAGGCAAATCACCTTTAATTGCTGGGTTCAAAGGTTTATAATAATAAGCTATTTACATGAATAGCGGCACTAAGCAATTTTCTTTTTCCAGCTTGCAGTTCCTGTGCAAAACACACATCAGGCTGTTCTTTTCATCTATATTAAATTATCTTGTCTATCAAGAGTCTGCAGCTGTTTTTTTTATTTTCCTTCTCAATTCAAATATGAGAAGCAGGCAATAAGTAAAAGGCTAGCTGTATCGTTCAATCAATCAAAAAAATTGTTCAGCCAGACAATCTCAACCGCCAAATTGTTTTACTGATGAAAGGATAAAAAGAAAAACTACTAAGATTTTCTTAATGCACTATTGTATAATCATAAACTTGTTTCCACATAAAAAGGTTTAGGATTTTATTACAGCTAATGGACAATGGATATCTTCTCTCTGTTACAGCTAATGCAAACTCCTAATACAAGCATGATCTCAAAAGGAGTTTCTGTGGAGTGCAGGTTGCAGACTCAAAATGCTAAATTGAGGTGTTCCAGCTGTATCATTGGAAGATTGTAATTACAACAAAGCAGTTTACACAGCCAGTTTCCATTAACAATGTGGACATAGGAATTTATTATGAAATAGCTAACATGGGATATGCATGCCGACAAGATTTTTATATATTGCACGTTAGTAAAAATGTATTTATAGGCATTGTACAAATAATTGAAAAAGTAGACTGCATCACAATCCAAATGTTTGTTTTGCACTAGCATCAAGGTACACATTAATGTTGTGTACAACCAATCCCCTCTTTTTTCCTCCACTTCTGTATTAAAGATGCTTTTAACCCTCAGCACATACAATTTGTGGGATGTAATGTAAATCAAAAGGAGATATTAATTATTTCCATGGATCTTGGTAGTAAAACAATAAAACATAGGAAATATTTTAAATATTCAGCTGCTCAGAACAGTAGGGAATTTATGATCTATCACCTGAACCGAGAATTCAGATCAGAAGAAAGGGAGATGACCTGAACCATTAACTGGGTTTATTTCTTCACGGATGCTGCTTGACCTGCTGAGTACTTAGTGCTTTCAGCTTAGATTTCTAGTATTAGCAGTTATTTTGCTTCAACTGTCATATTGTCCAATCTAAGATTTTAAATTTCATTTCTTATGCTTCTTTACGTGATTTATATCATAGTTGACAATCTCAGATGAGAAATCCAGTGCAACTCTCCAAGGTTATCCTTTACATTTCCTATGCTCACCAGATAATGGCAAAAAGCATTTAATTGATCGAGCCCTTTTTTCATGCCATGATCTTCCTCAAAACATCTAACCACTTTAAGTACTCCAATATTTTTACCTGCAACACTCTCAACGAACAACAACTGCACTCTAAATCAATCCAGAGCCTGACGTCAAGCCTGAACTTGTCCCTTAACAGCTTGCACCTTAACATGCCATGGTATAAAGTACAACAGCGCCATTCAGGATGAATAAATACACAATTTTTCTATCCTTCTCATTTTTCTGTGGGAATGCAATCCTATCATTTAAAAATAGAGCTAAAAAGCTTTGCAGTTTCACAGAAGAACCAATGGGGAATGCAGGGGAGAGTTAAGACTTGGCCTTCCATCACAGCGAGGAGGAGATTCGCTGTGATGGATGTTTGTGTAAATTGTGTTGTCTTGGTTCTTCTACTTGTTGGTATGACTGCAGAAACCAAATTTTGTTTGAACCTCAATGAGGTTCAAATGACAACAAATAAATTGTATCATTGTATCATACACACAGTAAGGACATTTTGAAATTAATTAGTTTGTGATATCTTCATGCCCAGATTTCATTGCTGGGCATGCACACTTGATATTATTTTACTTTATATACCAAAGACAAGAATATTCAGCTGGTGTTGAAATAAACTTCACACCCACAACCAGTTATTGTTCTTGTTTAGACATTAACACATTCAATAAGCATAAGCAAATCAAAAATATATTACATGGCAGCCCAAATGACATTAGAAGTCCTCCAACATAACAAATGAATATCCCCATACCTGCGGAGGAATGCATCATATGCAAAGAAATGCAATCTTTATTCTGCCAAAGTAAATTACCCATAGAAGCAACGGGGTATGTTATTTGTAGTTATATTGCCAATTAAGTGATACGCTATCATATTGTTTGTGAACTCATCCAATTGGAACTTGAACCATGTTTAAGATTATAGCTCTTACCCCTCATGATGTGGGGTTCTAGTTTCAAGCTGCACTAGGAGATGAACACAAATATATCTAGTATTGAAGAAATGCCGAATCATCAGAGGCGTCATTTTTTGAATGAGATATTAAGCAAGAGTTCCATCTGCACTCTCAGATGTAGATAAAGGATCCTGTAAAAGCATTTCAAACTAGAGCAGTAGTATTATCCCCAACTCTATGGACAACGTTTAATCTTCAATCAACAGTTCTAAAGAAAAGCTTATCTGTTAGATAAGCCTAGCTAGAGAGAAAAAAAACACATACTACATTGTATCGGTCAGAGGTGAACAAAGGCTGAAGAGAATTATATTCACAGACCGTCATATTCTTACAATGAAGGCTATTATGAATTTTATTCAACCCTTTAGACGCTCACGATTTTTCACTACATACCTACCGAGAGAAGTATTCAGGAATTTTAATGCAGTGGGATTGAAACCACAATGTTCAATCACTTGGTTACACAGAAAAGAGTTTGGGTATAGCTTTATTTAGAAACCACAATGTTCAATCACTTTATTGGTTACAATTTCAATACTTAATACAACACAAAAATAAAAGCAACCATTTCATAACCAAGCTTGATCCGCACTGTACCAAATATTGAACCTAGTCCATAACAACAAAATACAATTTTATCTTGACTAATGCATCTAATTTTTGCTAAAGTTCTATGACCCTTGCAGATAGCACATTTACTTAAATAATAGATGTAAATTGCTGTCTCGGCATGAAAATAGATTGTTCAACAAGTTATATGGCATATTTCACTGCCAGTAACAAAATCAAAATTGAATGGAACACACCATCATTGGATGTGTTTTTTGGCTGATGTCATCAGTTCATCTGTATTTTTCCGACCTCCCCAGTTGAATTTAAGATATCAAATTATGGTACGAGGTGGAACAAAAACAAAACTAACAAAAATTAAAATGTTGTGTTAAAATGGAATATTGCCAATTATAAAGATAGCTTGCTTTCTGATGGCTCACTGGGTCAATTGACTGCAGCATCATAATTGGTAAGAATAACCACAGTGGCGCAGTGATAGAGTTGCTGCCTTACATCGAATGCAGCGCCGGAGACCCGGGTTCGATCCCGATTACGGGTGCTGTCTGTACGGAGTTTGTACGTTCTCCCCTTGACCTGCGTGGGTTTTCTCCGAGATCTTCGGTGTCCTCCCACATTCCAAAGACGTACAGGTTTGTAGGGTAATTGGCTTGGTAAATGTAAAAAAAAACTGTCCCTTGTCGGTGTAGGGTAGTGTTAATGTGCGGGGATTGCTGGTCGGCACTGACCCGGTGGGCCTGTTTCAGTGCTGTATCTCTAAACTAAACTAAACAACGATCCCAGACACAACAGATGAGGAATTAAGCTATGATGAGGAATTAAGCTATGATGAGGAAGAACGGTAATAAAAATAATACAATTGATGTCAACTGCCCTATGCTAAAGAAAGACAATGCTGAAGTTGCAAAAAGAAATACCCAGCATTTCCATTCCTTATCACGAGCAATACATTCTTCCTTAATAGCCCATATTGAACAAGAGAACTAGCTCACAAGCAGTATTCCCACCACCCAACATACATGAAGCAGCCACTTGGCTTGCATACTCTCAGGTCTGCCATTGTTTTTAGAACTGTACTAAAGGACCTGAAATTATTTGAGGGAAGTCAGTGATAAGTGCAAGACATTTTGAAACTGAACTCTTGTTGTGGATATTAGCATTTCTGAAGTCAAATCACCTACTTGCATTTGTTCAACAATATAAAAATAAAAAGATTAAATGTTCTGGATTTTTATGCCAATTTCCAGGAGCACCCTACAGATCCGCCACCCTTTGCCATTCATAACTTTTGCATGGCAGAAGCCTCAAAGATACGGGATGATACGGTCCCTCAATATTTCCAGTATTTAAGCTGGGGAAATCAGTTATTGGAGCTTGCCCACGTTAGATTTGGAAAAGGATCCATGGATGCAATAATTTCAACAGTGAAGGCAGGGTTGCAGAGGAGGAAAGAGGTTTTTAAATTTTTGTTAAATCTTTTAAATGATTTGTGTCATTAGTCAATTTTCTTTCAATCATAACATACTGGAAGTCAGAAATATTCCGTCAATAATAATTCAGATTCAGAAACATTTAAGAACCCTTACAGCTTTATTAGCCAGTAAAGTTCCACCTCTATCTTTGCCAACTCTCTAAGAGTTCTTGCCATAGAGGGAGTACAGAGAAGGTTCACCAGGCTGATTCCTGGGATGTCAGGACTATCATATGAAGAAAGACTGGATAACCTCGGCTTGTACTCGCTAGAATTTAGAAGATTGAGGGGGGATCTTATAGAAACTTACAAAATTCTTAAGGGGTTGGACAGGCTAGATGCAGGAAGATTATTCCCGATGTTGGGGAAGTCCAGAACAAGGGGTCACAGTTTAAGAATAAGGGGGAAGTCTTTTAGGGCCAAGATGAGAAAATCATTTTTTACACAGAGAGTGGTGAATCTGTGGAATTCTCTGCCACAGAAGGTAGTTGAGGCCAGTACATTGGCTATATTTAAGAGGGAGTTAGATGTGGTCCTTGTGGCTAAAGGGATCAGGGGGTATGGAGAGAAGGCTAGGATACTGAGTTGAATGATCAGCCATGATCATATTGAATGGTGGTGCAGGCTCGAAGGGCCGAATGGCCTACTCCTGCACCTATTTTCTATGTTTCTATGTTTCAATGTTTCCTGGAAAGAGACAGCTTCAGCTGGTGTTTGGCAAACTTTGGGCCAGTACGTAAATCCAGGGTGTAGTGACGAGAATTGGCTGTTGCATACAAATAAGGAAGCATTTCACCTTTTCTGTGATTAAATAAAGGGAATGAGAATATATTGTGGAAATTAATTAAAAATAAACTCCACAATTGTACCTTCAAATTACATTTAGGAATTAAACTGTTATTTGTCAAGAGATGCAGTTCAGCATATTATTCAGCAATAATTCAGTAAATACTAACACCAATTAGGAAGTTCAGCATGTCTCCAAGATCACTCATCAACATCTACAGAAGTGCCGCAGAGAGCATTTTATCAGGGGTGCATCACAGCACGGTTTGGGAACAGCTCCATCCAAGACCGCAAGAAATTGCAGAGAATTGTAGACGCAGCCCAGACCATCACACAAATCGACCTCCTTTCCATTTATAACTCCATTTATATCTCATGCTGTCTGGGCAAGGCCAGCAGCATAATCAAAGATTAGTAACACCTTGGCTACTCCCTCTTCTCCCCTTTCCCATTGGGCAAAAGGCAAAAAAGGCAAAAGACACACCTCCAGATGGGTTTCGGCCCGAAACGTTACCTATTTCCTTCGTTCCATTGATGCTGCTGTACCCGCTGAGTTTCTCCAGCATTTTTGTGTACCTTCGATTTTCCAGCATCTGCAGTTCCTTCTTGAACACCTCCAGATTCAGGGACAGTTTCTTCCCAGCTGTTATCTGGTAACTGAACCATCCTATCACAACTAGAGAGTAGTCCTCAACTAATATCTACCTCATCAGGTAGATATTTGGACGATATTTGATTGGACTTTACTGGCTATATCTTGCTCTAAAAGCAATTCACATTATTTCCTTTATCATTCATCTGCTAACTGCGAATGGCTTGATAGGAATCATGTATTGTCTTTCCGCTGACTGGTTAGCACACAACAAAAGCTTTTCACTGTATCTTGGTACACGTAACAGTAAATTAAACTGAAACTCACCAAGTTATAGTTTCAATAAACTTTAGGTTTGATTATTATTTCTATTAATATTCACAAGGGTGTAAAATCAAAGATAGACACAAAATGCTGGAATAACTCAGCGGGACAGGCAGCATCTCTGGAGAGAAGGAATGGGTGACGTTTTGGGTCGAGACCCTTCTTCAGACGAATAATCAAGCAGGATATACACTGTCTGTGATAGCAAGGTGCATATTTAATGCATATGATCACTAGCAACATTCATTTATTCCCATAAACTGATTGCTGAATATTGAATAAAGAGAGAATAAAACAGGAAACATAAAAAAAAACAAGAATACAGTCTAAATAGAGCCAAATAAAAATTAAACTCCATGAAAAATATATCACCAGAAAGAAAGCTTTATTTTGTTCCCGTTAAAAAACAGTTAACATTCATAAAAGGAACAACATCTAACCTTGCAGTACCATCTCCTTTTTAAAATACCTTGAACAAGAAAGCCCTGGATATCTTTCAAATTATCAGCCAATTCAATATTGTCTGAATTACTCCTAAGTGAAGGAAGAGCGGAAATCTAGAACTGATTTCTTATCTATTTCCATACTGTTGACTTATTAACTGTTGAATTAGAATAATTTGCCTGACAATTTACAATGATTAAAAATCACATTGTCATCACTTGCACAGTATTCTGTAATGCATTTTGCTCAATATTCCATTTTAGCAGCACTGATAGCTTGAAAGGAATATAATCCTTCCTTTCATGCACACAGGTGAAATTACAAAATATCAATGATGTACTCATATTTGCATGATATCTGGTTAACTGAACATCTTTGATAAATGTATAAATTTATCAGCAAATCCACAAAACACATTAGGCATACATTGATTGCACATTTTTAATACATCGTAATTTGGTATTGCATCAGTGACACCTATTGGTGACCTTCTTCAAAGAACTGTTCAAAAAGGGACGGTAGTGTTTTATATTCAATATTGGACAACTATAGGAACAGAGAATATTTTCCTATCTCTCTTTCCCAGAAATGGCAGGCTATTATTTCATTCACTTGAGAGAAGGGGAAAAAGAGGGGAGGAGAGACTCTACCAAAACTAAGATGAAAGTCACCAGAACAATTATGTTCTCCTAGAAAAAGCTAGACAGATCCCCCAGCAATTTTCATGCTAGATATTGTTTCTATTCAATTTCTTAAATCAAAGTCTGCTGCGAACACTCTCGGTTATATTTAGAAGTGCAACTACTGATGGCTGCCTGACAACACTAGACAGCCACAATATTACATGAAAAATCCTCACAAATCCCTAATGTTTTTTGGTTAATAAATTAACAGCAGCTTAGTCTCAAGAATGACAAAATATAATTACTATTCTTAAAGGCTGACGTTAAAGCAACTGTATAGGGATGAATATTTAAAATATTTACATTAAATTGTGTCAAACCATACTTCAAACATTAACTCTGCATGCATAATTAATTATATTTTATGTACATTTTGAATAATCCTTTTTCATAAGGGTTATAACTGTGATGTGCAGAAAGATGTGCTTAAAATGAATGTCTGAATCAGAAGATTAATATATTTACTTCAAAGCTAAATCTATTTTTTATAAATTTTTACCCAATTAGATTTTCACTATATTATCCCAAGAAGGTATCTCACACGGCAGATGTTTTGGTAGGAAGCAGTATAGTAACTATCACGCAGAGAACTGAAAAAGGCACAAATGCTCCTGGCTGGCAGGTAGACCAATGCATCTCAGTTCCACAGCTTTATTAAAGTATTTCAATACTATTGCTTTGTTCATTGCAATAAACATGAAAACATGAGCCTAATTATAAGAAAGTACAGCAAGCAAACAGATGGCTACGTCAACCCTTGCTGGGAATCGTAAGTCTGCATTTCTATGTTCTGATTATTTTAAATGCGAAACAATAGTAAATTAAAATTACAGGCAAAATTGAATATTAAGAGTGCTTTTGATTTCTTAATTTAAAAATGGCCTGAACAAGATTCTATTCTGACAGTCAGAATAAAGGCTTTAATAATAGTCTGGAATGCTATGATGCTTAGCAGAGTAGTGAAGCCACTGGCTCGCTGCTGAGCAAGTGACAACATATTCTGTACCCTAGCAGTGCAATGAAGAAAACAGGAATACACTGGAGGTGTGGCCATCATGTTCCATGAATTACAGAGCCAAGGGAACAGTTACATTGGTTTTTGTCCCCTTGGGTTTATGCCAGTTGAATCAGAACGCCACCCTTCATTTTAAAAAGGCAAGGTTTAAATGTATTTATTTCAGTACATATTCATATCCCTAATTAAAGAGAAATGTTGTGTGCTGATAAAGAAATGTATCATTTGTAATTTTTGTTTTTTAATAAAGGTATTTGTATTCATTTTCTAACATCCAACTATCAAAGATATTTGGAAACCGTGAAAAGACCTTCTGCAAGAGGCAGGGCCTAACTTCCCTTGAGTTTTAATAGTTCACAACTAATTTATTTGATCTACTTGGCAATTACAATTTCTAGCCCACAGCACCTTGTAAACCTGCACTGCACCATACACCATGCACCGCAAACAATACATTAGAAGCTGTAGGGTTGCAAAACTGAATGCATGGCTAGCACAGACACAATCTAGGAGGCCCACGTATAATCAGTGTAAACCAGCTCAGTTTGTGTATCCGTACATGCACCAAGGTGAATTATATCATTTGGATATTTTAAATAATATAATTTGGATGCCTGAGTAGTTTCAAACTTTGTCTCATAATATTCTTGATACTAAATGCATTTTCTTCAGACATTTTCTTTGGTCTTTCCTACACGGGTACACCACTCTCGCTCTCACAGTTAATCCATATAAGTGTAACATTAAGCTGTTATTTTGAAAGAACCAACCATTAAGATAGTGAAACGTACAAGACAACAATCAATTTTGAATTTGTAAATATTGATTTAACTGCCAGTTCTTCTCAATAAGACTATTGCTAAGAACTACAAAAATGCAGGTCCATTGTGATAACGGGATGGTGATGGTAGTTTAAGAGGAGGGTGGGAAAAAGGATGATTTCTATGCCTGGGCAAATAATGAATCCATTAAAAAAAAGTAATTACCCATGTACTTCACGCATACTATACTACACTGCTGAAATCGTCATGAAGAATAGTTTTTCTCTTCCCTCTCAAGGATGTGGGGATTCATAATCCTACAATTGGATAATAGTCATGATTTTTGTAAGAATTGTGAAAGCAATTTTGCACCGAAGCCCATTGAAAGGTTACTTCCACTGTACTAACACATTTCATTTAAGTCTTAAGTCACAACAAAAAAAAATTCAGTTGGATTCTAATGATAGGACAATGTTATAGTAAATACAACAAGTTATTCATAAATCTACTGGAAAACCTATAGCAATTATTTTTTGGCAACATCGGCAACAAGACCAGAAATTCCAAAGAGATATTAGTTTATACAAGTATATTCAGTTTGATTCGGGGTTTTTTTGAAATTTATAAAATGCCTTTACAATGTAAATTTTGACAGTGCTGATACTCAGCAACAATTAAATAATTATTTTCTTTGTTATATTCATATTAAAGACTGCATAATTTAAACTAATCAGACGATTGCCGCTTTGCATGGTGGAAATGGAATCTGCTCCACTGGCAATTACATTATTTGCATTAGAATGTGGCATCATTGGGAAACAACTGAAGACATACATTTTTAATTATAATCCTCCAAATGAAGAAATTCCAATCAACATTACTGTCAGTACTGAAATGTCTGAAATATTTTGGCTTGAGATAGTTATAAAAATAGTTAAATTATTTGATTAATTAGTCTGCACAGCGAATTCCTAGTATTGATCTGTCTTTTTAATCAAAAACGTTATACAAATCCACATATTTAGTTGCTTATATTAAGGTCACAACCAGTTCACACACACATTACCTAATAAAGGCATAATGTGCAAAACTAACTTTATGCTTCAAGCACAAAGGAAAATTAATGATAGATTAATGTCACTTAAGTCTCGATTCAATGCTTGTTAAAAATGTAATTTAATTCCATATCAATGGAAGCCACTCTTGTCAAAAGAATTGAAAGGCTGTTGTGCTGAATTCAGGCACAAATTCTGCACAGATTAAGGGTCACACGAAAGGGTCATACGACCTCAATTTGGTTAGTAATATGTTAAGTTCACAAAATAAAATCTCAGTACAGCAGATGTACCGTTACAAGGCAGAAGATGTGGTACTTCTCGACCAGAAATGAGAGTAAAAAGATAGGCGAGTCAATAGCAATGTTTCTCTGCCAATAGAAAATTGTGCTATGGGCCCAAAAATATAACAAACTATTTGCAATGTTTTCTGAATAAATGGCAAGTTCAATATAATCCTGATGGATATTTATTCAGACATGAAGAGAAAAATGTATTTATGCACACATCATTTAATGAGTGGCAAGTCATGTACTGCATACTAGAGTTATTAAAAGGATGTACCAAAACTGAAAGTATAATTCACTCCAACAAAATAAATAGAAAATCTTATTCATGACATTTCGGTGAAAGATCATCTCTTACATGAAAATAATGTACTGCAATTATGTGAAAGAGAAAGTGATCGTCTCCTTGCACATTTTAAAAATAAAATGCTGCATGATAAACCAATAAGTTGCTCATTGCAACTTTACTTTCAACTGCATGGATTTTTTCAAACACCAACAAAATTCAATATATTAGATTTGGAGTTTATCCTAATTCTCTATATTTTTAATTATCTTCCTAGTTCATCACTAATCAGTAAAACACAGACTTATTCATTCTATATGCTATGTTTGAGCAAAGTACTGAACAGGATTATGTGCCTCTATCCCCCCCCAAGAGCACATTCCAGATTACTCGCATGATTTTAGTGGATGCATCTAAAACAGCAGTAAACACTCTCAGAATGATTAACTAATTCTATGTTCAGTCCTTCAAAAAGGTGTATTACAATATACCCAAACAAAAGGGAGTTTAATTTCCTTCCCTAGTTTTAAATTAATACAAATGGGGACCCTTTGCTCCTCTTGGACTGTATCCAATTCTACAGCTAACTTACTTTCTCTGTACCTGCATTGCAATTGTTTAACATTTTCATAAGTAACTCAAGAAATAAAGCTCGAAATGTTGAAGTACGATGATTTTTGACTTAACGGCATAAAACTTTACGCCAATATGTGGAAATCTCCACGCACGCACACACGCACACTATCAAACTTTTAATAGTTATACGTTTTCAGTTATTTGCAGAAGGTTTTTGAAAGTAGACCATCTTACTTTGACGAATATATTTCACATTCATTTTTCGGTTTTAGTCTTTCCATTCCAGAGTAAAGAGAAAGCTGTTTGAAAGTTCTACCGTTACCATTTCAGTTGTGGAATGCACGTAGACCTAATCTACAGTAACAACCTGTCAGGGAAAAATGTCTGCCTGCTCAGCACCATATTAAAATTATCAGATGGAAAAAAACTCAAGGACGTGCTCAACGCCTCGTTAAAAAGTAACATCCTCACTGATTCTTGTGAATTCCTAGCCCATGACTGCCGAAAGAAGAGCAGCATTTAGGATACCACTCTTATTATCTTCCTCATTTTTTTTATGGAAGTAAATATTATTCTTGATAATTAAAAACAACTGCAAACGATGGGGATCCAAATTAAAAACAGACAATGCAGAGAAAACACAGCAAATTGGCATCATTGATTTAAAGCGAAACATTTAGGTTGAAAATTTCTATAACTAGGGAAAAAAATAAGTTGGTTTTAAGTTGGAGAGCGGACAAAGGAACTAACTCTGATAAAACCAGGCCACTGTTGTCATGGAGATAAACTGTAAAGGAAACAATCCAGTCAACCCAAACAATCCTTCCAGATGAAGAGGCGATTCACCTGCACTTCTTCCAATCCAGTGCACTGCATTTAGTATTCACAATGTGGTTTCCTCAACTTGAGAAAACAAACAGATTATATGACCGCTTTGCCGAGTACCTGCACACAGCCTGTGGAGCGACCCTGAGCTTCCTGATGTCTGCCACTTTAATTCTCCATCAGACTTCCGTTCTGAATTATTGAATCAAGATCCAACAGAAAGTTGAGAAAAGGCACCTTATCTTCTGTCTGGACCCTTTGCTCCTCCGGGACTGTACCCAGTTCTACAGCTAACTCACTTTCTCTGTACCTGTATTGTCATGTTGGCACAGATTTACACTCTTCATTAGTACAAGTTGACCTGCCAGACACATCTGATTGTACTACATTTCATAACATTTTTGATCTTTTATGTTCTCACTCGCTAACTGCAATCTTTACTGAACTCTGAATTTGTTTGTTTTTTTCCCAGAGATATTTCCTTAGTCACAACCATCTTTCCTCCACCATCTCTACAACTTTAAACCAACTAGTTACTTTTCTAGTTCTAGTACTTTTCTACTTTGATTGTTTTGTAAATCCTAACTCTGTTTTTCCTTTCATAGATGCTGCCTGACTGCTGATTCCAGCATATTCTGTTTTATTATTGATGTAGTATGTTAAGTAGTAAAAAAGCACGTGAAATAAATTTCCCATTGAAATGTCATTTTGTACATTTCTATCAAGTTATCCAAAAAGATTAAATTAAACTTTCAAATTTTCTAGTTGATTTTTATAAAAATAAATTATGAATCATCACTGGCATGAATTTGAACTCTTTAATTGGAAGTAGTCAGAGAAAGAGATTTTTAAAATTGGAAACTCTCCTACTATAATCCTTGCTTTCACAAGTATTACAGTTTTTTAAAACTCCTTTAAAACATGGACATTCACCATCTTCCATTTCTCTTTTTCCCCATTTCCATTTTTTTGTTTTCCATCCCTTGATGTGACAGTTCAACTCACATTTAAGTTAGAATAACAATTTAAATGCAATCTCATCCATACCTCTGCTAGAAGCTACCTTTGCCATTGCCAATTCACTTATTTGCATTAGGGTACATCATCTTGGTAGAGTAGTGCCATAAATAGTATATTGAAGTGGATCCTGGTCTGCCAAGCAAGATTATTGCTTGTGGTTCTTGACCCTACACTGAACTGAGTCAAAGGAAGAGCCCCATTCTGGCTACCCACTATGCCATAACATTGGATGGTAATGACCGGGCCATAGTCAATACAGTCACACAGGTACACATCCAAAATGGCTGTGTCGGTCAGACAGAGGCCAAGCTGGGGACAACACTTAGCTTCTATCAAAGCTGTTGAGTACATTGTAACATTTGTTTTTAACTATCCATGATATTCACAAACATTTTGAAAAATAGGTGAAAATGAACTAATTAAAATTTTAAACATATAGTTATCAAAATCATGAAAAATATTAAACTAATGGAAAATAAGTAAAAATAGCTTTAAAAATAAAACCAAAGTGCTCGAGTAACTCAGCATATCAGGCAACATCTCGGGAGGGCATGAATTGGCAATATTTCATGTCTGGATCCTCCTTCAGCTTGGTTGCAGTAGGGAGAGGAAGATGGAAAAGAGGTGTGGGCAGGGCAAAGTCTGGCAAGTGATTGTTGGATGCAGGTGAGGTGGGTTTGATTGGCAGATGGGTGGACAAAGGCAGGAGGTGAAAAGGAGATTAAAGGGCATCAGATAAGGAGAAAAGGGGAGTGAAATGTAGAGCCAGAGGGGGAGATATAGGAGGAAGAGATAGGTGGGGGATGGGAATGGGGACGGGAGAAATGAGTGTGCACCAGGGTGGGTGTATCATTGGGTGATAAGCTACAAGCGGAGCATGAGGTGTGCCACACTATCACCTGGACCGGTAGCTCGAAACTATTTTCAGTTGAAAGGAATGTTATTGCAGCATTCACTATACTAGATTTCAGGCATGCATCCAGTGAATCGGCCTCCACTGCCTTCTGAAGCAGAGAATTCCACAAATTCACAACTCTCTGGGTGTAAAAGTTTTTTCTCTTCTCAGTTCTAAATAGCCTACCCCTTACTCTTAAACAGTGGCCCCTGGTTCTGGACTCCCACAACATCGGGAACATGTTTCCCTCATCTAGCGCGTCCAATCCCTTAATAATTTGATGTTTCTATAAGATCCCCTCTCCAGAGCTGCCAAGTTTTGTCAGAGCATTTCAGTATTCTAGTACCTGAAAACCAGTATTTTGCTGAGGAAATCAGTATTTTTACCCGGTACCATTTTGCTGAAATTTTATTTTTAATGTGCGGTTTTACCCATGTACAAGCATGCATAACTTGTTTATTGTGTATTTGCAATACAGTTTATTGTGTATTATATGTCATAGCTGCTTTCTTGCATCTCTCTGTCTCTCTCTCTCTCTCTCTCTCTCTCTCTGTGTTGGCTGCAGCCATCGTCTGCTTCAGTAAGGGAAGCTGGTCGGTGATTGGTCACAACGCCCTTTGGAGACTGCGTTTGATTGGCCGCCGAGTGACCAGCGCATTATGTGATTGGAGGCAGCGGCTGATTGGACAGGAATTTTAAGGGAAGCTAGTCGGTGATTGGACACAACCCCCTTAGAGACAGCGGTTGATTGGCCGCCAAATAATCGGGCACAATAAAATTGACAAACAGGAAAACAAAAACAAAAATCTGAATTCCGATTTAAATCGGAAGAATATCATGCATGATTTGCAGTTCCTTCCTATTGAGAAGAACCCTGGCCCAAAACAACTCCTAATCCATTCCCACCACAGATGCCGCCTAGCCCGCTGAGTTCCTCCAGCACTCTGTATTTTTTTATTTAACTGAAATTGAAGATAGACAAAGCTGGAGTAACTTAGCGGGATAGGCAGCATTTCTGGAGAGAAGGAATGGGTGACGTTTCGGGTCGAGATCCTTCTTCAGACTGAAATGAACTCTCGTCGGTGAGAGTACTTGTGATTGTCTGAAGAAGGGTCTCGACCCACAACGCCACCCACTCCCTCTCCCCAGAGTCGCCGCCCGTCCCGCTGAGCCACCCCCACCCCCCCCGTGTCCACCTTCAACTCCAGAGCCAAACCGCGGAGGGAAAGGACCAGGAGCCGCCCCGGGCCTGGGCTCCCCCCCCCAAACAGGAAGGAACCGCAGATGCTGCCATCCCCGCAAAACGGCAAATGATTCCGGGAATGCCGAGGCGAGAGAGGGAGCGAGAGCGAGAGCGAGAGAGACGAGATGGGGAGCGGGAGAGAGAGCGCGCCATAGAGGGAGGGAGAGAGAGCGAGGGATGGAGGGGAGAGAGAGGGGAGAGAGGGAGGGAGAGCGAGAGCGACAAAGAATGAGAGACAGAGAGACCCAAGCACCACGGCAGACCAACGCCCACAAAAACAATCATCCGTATTACTTGGCAGCTCTGCCTCTCATCCTTCTAAATTCCAGTGAATACAAGCCCAGTCGCTCCATTCTTCCATCATATGACAGTCCTGCCATCCTGGGAATTAACCTTGTGAACCTACGATGCACTCCCTCAAAGCAAGAATGTCCTTCTTCAAATTAGGAGACCAAAACAGCACACAATACTCCAGGTGTGGTCACACAAGGGCCCTGTACAACTGCAGAAGGGCCTCTTTGCTCCTATACTCAACTCCTCTCATTATGAAGACCAACTTAGCTTTCTTCACTGCCTGTTGCACCTGTATGCTTACTTCAGTGACTGTTGTACTAGGACACCCAGGTCTCGTTGTACTTCCCCTTTTCCGAACCCGACACCCTTCTTGCCTCCAAAGTGGATAACCTCACATTTATCCACTGTTTTTGGACTTTTCCATACGAATAGACCGATGGTAAAATCAAAGTAAAATATTCAAAGAAAATCAGCTCAGAATTGCAAACATAAATCTACATATAGAAATCTAGAGTTAACAGGTCATTAAAACATGTTTCATGCTTCAGGGTGACCATTCTATTTATAATTGCAAAAAGTTAAAAAAAATGCTGGCTTAGTTGAAAGTGAAATATTGCATCAAGGATATCCAGTATGGAGATCCTCATCAAATTTCTAGTTACCTTTATAAACTGCAATACAAAGAGAGAGTTGCAATCCTACAGTGATGTTAAACTTAAGTCCTGAATGTTCAAATGAAAGGTCCAATGAAATCTACTTAAAATATTTTCTCCCAACATTAAAGCCAATACTCTACATATTCCACAAAAATATCTCCAACAAAGTCAAATCACACATAATTTTTAGGGATCCTGTTCTGTACCAAATAGGTACAATGACATCTGCACGCAAATGCCTACCGTTACAAAGTACTTTGAAAAATGTTTTAAATATTAAAGAACCTATTTAAATCCACGTTTTTAAATATACCTTGTATTTAGAGGCACATTCAATCGTTTTATTTTTCAGCACAAATACAAAAATGTGTTCCATAAAGTTTATCCCAACAATTGCGAGGGATTCTGAAAATTAGATACATAGCAATGAAACTGTGGCGCCCTCTGGAGATTGCACATGGAAAAGATAGCAACAGATCAGAAAAATGTTTTCAAATCAAAACAATCAAATCAAAGGGAAAAAAATCAAAAATCAAAGAAGCTGCATTGTACTCGACATCAATGCAAAAAGATCTACTGCAAATCTTCATTGTCTGAGAATTTTCAGTTCAAATTCTGAAGCCTGCATATAAATACTCAATCAGCTATTTATCTTCCCAAGCTATTCTGAACATTTTAACAAAGTTACACGGCAATTTTATGTTAACTTTTAGAGTGGAAGGGGATTACCCGAAATGACATATCTGTATGAACATATATATTTTTTAAATCTTAAAGATTTCACATCTGATTCCCAATTCTCTATTTGAAAATGAAACCATTGAACACATTTTGATTGCCTGTTAAGATTATTTTAAATACCAAATGTTGTTGAATTGATAAACAGATCATGGGGAAAATAATGTGTGCAAACTAATGGCAAAGCTGTCAAGTCATTAATAGGCAAATTCATTTGTAATTGAGGCAATAATGAAGTGTCCATTGATAGCTTGCTCTTTTAAGCTTATGGGTCATATTCAATATTTTTTTAAATGATAACAAAACTATTAAGCAACATCAACAGAATACTTTAGGGGAAAATACTAAATGATCCATACCTCACACTATTCAAAATATTCTTTTTTTCCTGTTCTTCCTTCCGTGCCCGAAGCTGTTCCTGCGCCATGGCCATTTCTTCCTCCATGGACGACAATTCCTCTTTGGCTCGCCGGCGATTTTCCTTTTTTATTTATCATAAAATATAAGAATTTAAGGATCATTTTAAAGTACAAACGTGGGCAGTCTAATGCTGATCTCTAGAAGTGAAACATTGTCTCTCCCACTTCAATACTTTGCGAACTACAGCACAACTTGTTCAGCATGACAGGGACAAGATTATAATTTTTCTGAATTTAGGTTAGAGATGTAATTAATCAATGTTGCATAGTTTTCTGATTTCCCCAATTTTATTTTAACAAATTCTCTCTCTGATATATTGGTTCAGAGGGGGTAAATGTTTACTATTAAAGATTCAAATACATTATTAAAGGGTATATATTTTGCTTAGTTCCAAACGATGATGAAAGTATTGGTTAAAAAAGCTTCTTTGACTTGGTGTCAATCTTTATATCTTCATGTTTGCAACCCACATCCTATGCTAGTTTCGCTCCTAAAAGTCTGAAGAAGTGTCCTGACCCAAAATGTCACTTATCCATTTGTTGCTGGAGTTGCTGGACTTGCTGAATTACTCCAGCATTGTGTGTCCATCTCTGGTTTCTGCTCCTGCTTGGTAGTGGTGAACAAAGATGGAACCTACATTCATGAATCGGGGCTTCTTTTCAAATATTCTTCACTGAGAGTCATTATGTGAACATTTGTATGTACATAAGAAATAGGAACAGCAGTCGGGTATTAGTTTAATTAAGCCTGTGTCAACTTTAAATAAGATAGATGATCTTTACTTCAACACCAGTTTCTTACACCTTCTTCAATCACTGGATTCTGCTCATAACAAGAAGAGTCTGAAGAAGGGTCTCGCCCCGAAACGTCTCCCATTCCTTCTCTCCAGAGATGCTGCCTGTCCCACTGAGTTACTACAGCATGTTGTGTCTACCCAAGATATTATGGATCTCTGCTTGGATTACAATCAATGACTTTGACTCAACACCCTTTTGAGTGAAAACTTCTCAAGATTCACCACTTTTGGGTTAAGACATTTCTTCAGCATTCAGTCCCAAGTAACCCACCAGTTTAATGAGTTCATAAGTTCCAGGAGCAGAATTAGGGCATTCGGCCCATCAAGTCTCCTCAGCCATTTAAACATGGCTGATCTAACTTTCCCTCTCAACTCCATTCTCTTGCCTTCGCCCCATAACCCTGACACCCTTACGAATCATGAATCTGTCAATCTCCACCTTAAAAATATACATTGACTTGGCCTCCACAGCCATATGTGACAAAGAATTTCATGATCATGGGATTTTGAAATCACGAGCACCTAACCAGAGGATATATTCTCATGATACCCGAAATAGCCCTAGAAATGCTGGGCCGGTCTGACAGCAGATAGGATAGAGTTAACACTTCAGATTAAAGATTCATCATTAGAATTGTAAAAATAGTTCTGATCCAGGGTCAGAAATATTCTGATACGCTTTCTAGAGATGTAACCCAACTTGCTGAATATTACTAGCACTGTTTTATGTTAGATTGTAATTGTATGCATTTTGTAAATTTGCTTTAAATCAAGAAGTATCACAGGAGGCATAGTTAAGGTAAATGTTAAGTCTTTTTCCCCAGTGTATGGGAATCTAAAACTCAAGGGCATAGCTTTAAGGTAAGAGGAACATGGATTTAAAGAAGACATGAGGAGCAAAATGTTCCACACAGAGAGTGGGGGTGGGGGTATGTGGAACAACATCCTTTCCATTTCAAAAAATGAAGGCAAGACTGAAGGATGATTTGTTGAAAGCAACTGTACCAGATTGCTGGCAAGCCAGTGGAAAAAAGAACCACACATTTAGAATTTAAAGAAGAATGCAAAATTTTCCACACAGAAGTGGGGGTGGGGGTACCCCACCAGTATACTGATATGTGGCAGGTAGCTCACTCCAAGAAGAGAAGGGATTGGAAAGATGATGGAGGTAGGCTGCGAGGAATGAAGGTAGTAAGGAAGGCAAATTTATTTCAAGAGGGCTAGAATACCAAAATAGGGATGTAATGCTGAGGCTTCAGAAGGCACTGGTCAGGCCGCATTTGGAGTATTGTGAGCACTATCAGCCCCATATCTGAGGAAGGATGTTCTGGTGTTGGAGAGGGCCCAGAGGAGGTTTACAAGAATTATCCCAGGAATAATTGGGTTAACATATGATGAGTGTTTGAAGACACTGGGCTTGTACTCATTGGAATTTAGAAGGATGTGGGGGGACCTCACTGAAACTTACCGAATAGTGAGAGTCCTGGATAAAGTGAATGTGGAGAGGATGTTTCCACTAGTGGGAGAGTCTAGGACCAGAGGCCATAGCCTCAGAATAAATGGATGTACCTTTAGAATGGAGCTAAGGAGCAATTTCTTTAGTCAGAAGGTGGTGAATCTGTGGATTTCATTGCCACAGCTAGTTGTGGAGGCCATCAATGGATATTTAAGGCAAAGATTGACAGATTCTTGATTAGTGTGGGTATCAGGGGCTATGGGGAGAAAGCAGGAGAATGTGGTTGAGAGAGAAAGATAGATCAGGTATGATTGAATGGCAGCGTATACTAGATGGGCCAAATGGCCTAATTCTGCTCGCAGAATGCATGAAGGTTGCATACTATTATATGGACGCAACAGGATAATTAGCCTTGGAAAACAATAAAAAATGAAAAATTAAGGGTCAGGTATTGCAACAGATTCTGTGAATAGAGTACAAGCAACATGCTAGGTTGTGGGGCAGCAAGGCAAATGGAAAATCAGCAGCTCCAAGCGAGGTCTTCAAATTACCTCAAGATGCTTCACAGGCGGCATCATCAAACAAAAAGTGACATGGGTCACATAACATAAATTGACATGTTTAAATGAGTGCCTCAACAGAATTCAAGGGATTAGGGCATGGTAGCTGAAGGCCAGTGATGGAACAATTACATTGCAGAAAGAACAATAGGCCTTAATGAAAGGAATTCAGAATTCAGATATTTCAGGGTTGATAGGCTTGAAAATAATGAGAATTCTAACATTAAGTCATTACTTTAATGAGAGTTGGTGTAAATTTGGGGCGTGGTGGAGGAAGAATGGAAAGAAAATTAAATGACGCAAATGCAGTGTAGGCAATCCAGGAACACAGAAATAAAAACATCAAATCCAAAACAAAATGTTAAAAATTGGACAAGAAAATAAAACAGAAAAAGGAACCAACTCCAAACGAGGCAGAAAATGCACCAAAAACTCTAATGGTCTGTAATTACAGCTTCACCACATCACCACCTAGTGGCCAGAAGCCTTGCCAGAACAATTATCATTTAACATGTTATCTTTTATTCCATTTAGAAAGTATAAATATGAATCTATGTTTATATCCCATTATTGCTATTGATATAGAAGGATTAACAAAAAAAGTGATTACATGAAATGAGATTCAAGAAAATCTCACAAAAAGGACCCACATGCCATGATCAGGAATTTCAAATCATGAACTTCTTGCTAAACATCTATACATTTCACGAGGAGAGGATTGACAGACAATCACTGTCCTCATTTTTTGCCACATTTCTGCGTGCAAGTAGTTCGGCTATAACATGTTTCACTACACAAATTGGATGTAATGCATTTGATGAATTCGGGAACAATATTTGCATTGCATGGGCCAAATTGCTTATAACACAAATCTGATCGAAAACTGGAGAAGCATTTAAAAGTAACATTGGAATAGACAAGCAGAAAGAAAGTGGTCGTGGAAAAAAAGTCCCATGAGGAAAAAAAACATTCCATGTAACCACCCAGCAGTAATCGCCTACCCTTGTCTCCCAAGAATACAGACTGCTAGCTTAACCTCAGATGGACATTGAAATTAACAAGCAATCGCTTCTGTTGACACTTGTGCAATGAAACAATGTAACAAACCACCTTTAATTTTCTCAGCTCGCAGTAACAAAACTAAACTTCTTCCTGTTAAAAAGACCTTTAATTTTGAAAATCCTTTGGGGGAAAAAATGTAATTGCGAGTCTAATGCTCTCAATCCCCTAACCACCCTTTCCCCATGACACAATTGTATTTTAAAACATAATTTTCTATAATGCAAGATTTCTGAGGAATGCGACTATCCTGTCAAAGCAAAACTATCTGTATGTCATTAATGGGAAATTTTAAATTGACACGTTGCATACTCAAACCAAGCTATCAATATCTGTGACAATGACAGCATCAATGACAATGATGCTAATCCCAACACTTGAGAAACACCTCCCTCCATCTAAAATCATCAACACAAATCTGCTTTCTGTCATCAGAACATAACAAATAGGGGCAAGGGGGTAGGCGATACTTCTCCTTCCCCCATATTCAACAAGATCATGATTTATCCATTCAGTCTGAAGGAGGAACCCAACACAAAACATTGCCTATCTATGACCTCCAGAGATGCTGCCTGACCCACTGTTACTCCAACACATTATATTCGACATACGATTCCAGCATCTGCAGTTCCTTTTCTCCATGATTTATCTTGATTCCATTTTCTTATCCAGTCCCCATAACCCTCCATTCTTGTAAAATACAAAACTTTCACTCAGACTTAAAGTGACAGTAAATCGGCATTCACAGCTCTTGGATACAACATTCCAAAGAATCACAAACATACAGCAGAAGAAATTCCTCCTCACAAAGAACACGTGGAAATAGGGTCAGGAGTAGGCTCTCAGACCGTTCAAGACTGCATCACCATTTAATACAATAATAGCTGATCTTCGCTGGCCTCAACTCCTCTGTGCCATTTTACCAAACCCATCTATCCCCTGATCTGTTCCATCATCTCTACTTTAAATAATCATCTTTGAATGATCCAGCTCTATCACCCAGCAGGGCATGGAATTCCAGACATTTAAAACCCGCTGTAAGATATTTTATACGTACCTCTAGTTTAAATGACAAGCCCTTTCTCGCTGTTTTGTCCCCTCTTTCTTGACCATCTCATTAGTGAAAATATTTCAATCTAGACTGCAAGTTTAGATCATGTGGGATCCAGGGAGAACTAGTCAGCTGATAGAGAATTGGCAAAAAGCAGAGTGTGATGGTGGCAGGTTGTTTTTCGGACTGGAGGCCTGTGACTAACGGTGTGCTTCAGGGATTGGTGCTGGGTCCGTTGCGGTTTGTGGTTATGTCAATGATTTGGATGAGAGCATAGAGTGGACATGAAGGTGGGTGGCATTGTAGATAGCAAAGATGATTATCAAAAATTGCAGCAGGATCTTGAGCAGTTGGGCTGAGGAATGGTTAATGTACATTAATAGAGATAAGTGTGATGTGTTGCACTTTGGGAAGTCAAACCAGGGCATGACCTTCAGTGTATGGCAGGGCTCTGGGGAATGTTGAAGAGCAGAGGGATCTGGAAGTGCAGGTACATAGAAGGTGGCATCACAGGTAGAAGGGGTGGTCAAGATGTCATTGAGCACATATCCCTTCGTCAATCAAACTCTTGAGTATAGAAGTTGGATCGTTATGTTATAGCTATACAGCTATATTCAGATTCAGATTCAATTTTAATTGTCATTGTCAGTGTACAGTACAGAGACAACTATACAAGACATTGGTGTCGATTGAAGTCCTTACAAAACAGTGATCTTACACCAAGATAAGGATTCATAGGTTTTATTAACTACATAGCAAACACAACTTCTCTCTGAAGAGTTCCACTTATACTAAAAGGGAAGCAGCAGACCACGATACTGAAAAGCTAGTGGGCGTAACTACAAATGCATGACTCATAACACGAGTCACTAATCTACAATTGGTGAGGCCACATTTGGAGTATTGTGTTCCGTTTTAGTCACAATGTTATACGAAAGATGTTGTTACGCTGAATAGGTTTAAAGACCATCACAGCATCCAAGCATCTTAGAATTCACAAGCAACAATAAGATCTCACAAACTTCCATAGGGTCAGTCATACGGCACAGAAGCAGGCCCTTTGGCCAACTTGCCCATACCAACCAAGATGCCCCATCCATACTATTCCCATATGCCCGCGTTTGGCAAATATCCCTCCCAGTCCAAATTTCATTTAAATGGTGTTATAGAAACTGCTGTAGTGGAAGATTGCACCTTCACGTGGCCCACCCTGTTTCGCCGAATGCAATCAACCTGGCGTGCACAATCAAATAAGATTAAATAGAACAAGTTGTCCTACAACTTTAGGCTGTGCATGCCATACGCAAGAAGTAGATAGTAAATGCTTCAACTACCTCCTCTAGCACTCATTCCATACACCCACCAATTTCTGTGCGACAAAGTTGCCCCTCAAGTTCCTATTGAATCTTACCCCTCTCACCTTCAACCTATGTTCCTTCACTTTTGATTCCCCTACTCTGGGTAAAAGTGAATTTACCCAATCTATTCCCATGGTGACCATGTATACCACTCCAAGATCACCCCCAAACCTCTTGCGCTACAAGGAATAAAATCTAAGCCTGCCTAACCTCTCCCAAGAGCGCCTCGTAAATCTTCTCTGCGCACTTTCCAACTTAACAAAATCCTTCCCATAGCAGGGCGACCAAAACTGAACACAATATTCCAAATGGGGCCTCACCAACACATTGTACAACTTCTATACTCAATACCCTGACTGACAGCCAATGTACTGAGAGCCATCTTCATCACCCCATCTACCAGTGATGCCACTTTTAAGGAATTATGTACCTGCACTCCCAGATCCCTCAGCTTCACAACAATCCCCAGAGCCCTGCCACACACCGTGAAGGTCCTGCCCTGGTTTGAACATTCATGCCCAGAACTCCTGTAATGACACTTTAAAAGCATCCCACTCTCTGGACTTTCTTTAACCACTAACAACCTACTCCAATCAACTTAAGCAAGTTCCTGTCCAATAGCAATGTTGGCCTTAACCCCCATTAAAAATGTTCACTCATGGGCCCACCTTGTCTTTAATCATAACTATTCCACCAGTCTAAACCCTTGGCACGGTGATAATCCCAGTCTGTAATGGGAAAGTTAAAATTCCCTACTATGACCACTTTATTAGTCTTTATTATCAATATTTACTCTTCCGATTCCCATTGACTATTTGGGGGCCTATAGTACACTTCCAACAAGGTGATCAATGCCTTTTTATTTCTCAGCTCCACCCTTACAGCGTCAAGTGATAAACCATCAGTAATGTCATCTCTGACTATTGCCGTGACATTCTCCTTTATCATTAAAGCAACACCCCCACCTCGTTTACCTCCTCCTCTCCTGTAACACCAGCACCTGTACCCTGGAACATTAAGCTGCCAGTCCTATACCTCTTAACTAGGTTTCCATAATGGCTACAACATCTCAATCTCACATACCTATCCACACCGAGTTCATCCGTCTTACCCTTCTCTCACATTGCCACATTGACTACGACTTCTGGCAGCTCATCCTCCCACCAGCCGCTCCAAGACATCCTGGATCCTGGCACAAGGGAGTCAACACTGCATCATGGAGTCTCAATCGCTCCCTTTCCAAGCTCCAGAACTGAGGTAAACACTATCTTTTCTCAGAAGCCAATTCCTCCTAGCCAGGAACCTCAGCTAAACGATCTCTAAGTAACTTGGTCCTTAAAAAAAGATACAATTTATACGAAAATTAGTCAATTTTATATCCAAGCTGCTCGTCTTTTTAGAGCAAAACAAATGAAACTTTGCCAAAAGCTTTTCAAAAGACTATAAAATGTAACACCAACTGCAGCTCTTACTCCAATTCCTCAATTGTTTCAGCGAATTCAATCAAGATAGTCAAAATCTTTGTCTCTACACATCTGTGCTGCTTTTCATTACCCCCTACTTTTTCAAATGCCGATTAACTTACTTTTTGGCTGTCTCTTAAAAGTTTCAGAGTACCCAACTTTAGACTGACTGGCTTTTAGGTTTCTTCCTTTTTGAACAGGGATGTAAAAATCGGATTTCTCACTGCTGGGGCATCACTGCATATTAAAGATGTAATTTTTTATCATGGATTGGCAATAATGTGACTGATGAAGGAACACCGTTTGAATTATTCGGGCCAAATAGGTTATCATGTACATTTAATCGGAAACTAGAAAATCACTTAAAAGTTAGTTTGGAAGTTGAAATGCAGAAAGAAGAGTCTTGGAAAAAAATGTTTAGTGGAAACAAAATCTGTTTCCTTGTAACCTCCCACAGTAACCAGACACCATTGTCTCTTGAGAATTCAGGCTGATAGTTTCTCTAGGTGAGCATAATAATTGACCAGCAATCACTTCAATTGACACCTATACAATGATACCCTATTAAATAATGTTACAACTGCCTTTCGTATTCCTAGCTTGTAGTAACCGACCTTTAAGTCCTGCGAGGAGAAAAAAAAAACTTGCTTAAAGTGAATCTGAAACTCTCTGGGTCCTCACCCCCTTTCCCTAATCGATACAATCGATTTTTCATTATGCAAGCTTTCTTATGATGATAACTATCATGTTATAGCAGAACTACCTGTATATATAAATAATCAGTAATGTTTAAACATATATTTTAACATGCAGGATAAATCTTATATATTCACATTAAAGTGACTGTAAACTATTAAAGTTACCCGGCCATACCTGTCGAGTTTTACCAGCTTGCTTAACACTGTAAAACATTGGCCCAAGTTCAGCTAGCCACTCCCCATCTACTGCAGTTACGCACTGCATGTATTCCTGAAAAAGATGATTGGATTTGTCACATATCAAGTAAAAATTAAAATATTTAGAGTACTCAGAGATAATGTACAGGTATTTTCTCTAGTTTTATCATTCTGCAAACAATGCTGATCATGCTTTTCCACTATATTCACTTCAAGACTGAGCTACCTTGGTGATTAGCATTATTCAGTTATTTTATGTACAGCTGATACCAGACAGATGCCTAACAGAAGTAGTGGCATAGATTCATACAGCACAGAAACTATCTCAGCGAGTTCAATTTTAGCCCATATCCCTCTGAACCTTTCCTGTCTATGAACCTGTCCAAGTGTCTTTAAAATGCTATTTTAGTACTTGCCTCAACCACTTCCATTGATAGCTTGTTCCATATCTTCCTCTGGGAATTTCCCCTTTCCTTCCTGTGCACCCCACCCATTTCTCCCACTATTCCCCCCCCCCCCCCCCCCCCCCCTCCCTTCTACCCCGTTCCCCATCCTCTTTAACCTGTATCCCACTATCTGGCTTTACATTTCATTGCTCCTCTCTACTATCTCACCCTTTGGCTCCTTTTCATCTCGAGACTTTGTCCACCCATCTGCCAATCACAGATCCCCTCACCAGTGTCCACCCATCACTTGCCAGACTTTGTCCTGCCTCTTTTCCAGCTCTCAACTGCCCCTACTACAATCAGTCTGAAGAAGAGTCCCAATCTGGAATGTCACCTATCCGAGTCATCCACAGATGCTGCCCGACTCGCTGAGTAACTCGTGCACTTTCTAGTCAAGATTCCAGTATATGTAATTCCACAAATCTTTTTCTATATTCAATACCCTGCCTGATGTAGGCCTTTGTTTACCTAAAGCCTTCTTTACCATCTATTCTGCATGTAACACCAGCTTCCTCTGCACTGTTTCTACCTGTGATTCAATGCCCAAAATAATTTACTATTCTCTTTCAATATTAATCATTATAAAGTCTGGTGCAACCCATACATTCAGTGCCATGATAGCACAAAATTAGAGTAGCCACAAGGGTCAATGAGTAAGCATATTTACAACTCCTATTGAAACTCTAGCTATCTATAAATTAAGCTAACATTTGCACTGAAATTCAGAAAATGTAATTCTTTCAACAGAAACCATCATCCCAGCTTCTTACCTTTGAAGTCATCACGAGTTCGTGGTACACAATGTAATCTGGTGTGTATCCCATGCCAAAAAGTGAACTAGTTGGGTGCAAGTGGCAAGGCATGCCTGTTCTCACATTCACATACTCTCCTATGCCCTGCAAAACATTACAAAAAGAGATACTTGTTAAATTAAAAGGTGAGGGCTACAGAGCCGAGGACCTCAATGACTGAATTCCCGTCATACTAAGTTTTGAAAATAGTTAATACCTAATCGGACTTGGGAGTTTAGTGGAAGACTATTCTACATGAGGATAGAACAGAAACATAGCCATAGTGAAATTGAAACAAAGTGAACAAATGTATTCCAGGTGATTTTGGAAAAATAGTCATATAGATAAGGACTTGGGTAGGTGGCATGAAATATGACACATATGAATGGAACAAAAATAAAATGAAAAGTTGGACAAAAGGCCATCCTAACAATGAAATATGCCACGCAAATAATGAAATAATGTATTTTACCAACATAGGATGATGAATAAGGCATGATCCTTTCATGTCAAAAATTCACACAGTAGATTATTTTTTGACCATAGCCCTATTCGAGAAGTCGCTTCTCACACACCAACACTTGTTCCTTTGATATTGCACTCTTAATAACAAGAGGTTGAAATAACAAAGCAATTAATGCCAAGAGTAACTACGCCGAAAACATTGCGCCGAGGTAAAATGAAAGAACCATCAGGATCAAATCAAATTAAATCTGCCAAGATTATACACCATATTATATATCTTCTGACCTTGAGTTTTGCAGCCTGATGAAAGTATGCTGCACAGATACATTTCCTGATGATATCCCAGTCAGTACCACAGCTTACAATGTTCATACGCTGTTGCACCATTATATCCTTTAACTGAGAACGAACTTCTCGAACCTTCGGTAAGAGAGAGAGAGGCATGTCAATGATCACAATACAACTTCCAACTAGCAATCTGTAAATTGTCAGTATTCCTTTTCATTCCTCTTGGCTTTCCTTTAACACCTATCCAAGAGAGATAGCGTCTTGGACGCCAGGAAATACGGTAGTTGTTTTCGAAGAATGCTTAGCCTAATTCAAAGGGACCAGTGGAACACGCGGACACCTGCGAGGCCACTAAGATAAGCTTTGCTTGCCCAGAGACATCCAAGACTAGCTCGGTGACTGATAGGATATATAACTCAAGCCATTATGGTACCAAGGAGGATAGCTAGTTTGACACACAATTGTGTCAAGAGATAAAGGTTATTATATAAATACATGCTGCTACCATGAGAACATGAGCTTCACCTTCGGGGGGAAAAAGAGCTTAAAAGAGAGATAGAGTGAGCGAGCGAGCTTGGTGACAGCCACAAGAGAATCGAATACTCAGAGGAACTTGAGAACTGTTATTTTGCATTGTTACTTTGATAGTTTTTCTGTGTTTTACTTGTATTTTGCTTTAATAAATAGTTATTTGTGCTCTTCAGCATGGGCTTTCTCCAATTTTTGATCCGAATCCCTGAACCCTGCATATATTTTGTTATATTTTGGCATATTCGACAGGATTCAGTGAAAATGAGGAGAAAGAGGGTTGGAGATGCGGAACTCGAGACCTTTCGAGTCCTGGGATGGGTAGATAATTCTGAAGGGTATGGTAGTTTTGCCAATGTGTTAAGTAAATGAGGACCTCCTGAGTGGTGGGAGGGAGAGGTAAAGGATAAGGCAGCAAAGCAACAATACCTGATTATTAAATCTTTGGAGAAAGTAGACTTTCCCCCAAAAAGAAAGAGGATCTCGCACAGGTGGGATGGATATTTGCTACTGCACTAAGGCAGCAGGGTCTCATGATTGATAAATTGAACAGTGAAAATGATGGATGGAAGGAAAGGTTTACTGCTCTGGAAAGACACCCAGCCCAGCCCTGGAGAACGTGCAGCCATCTGGGCCTCGAGTGGATCAGATGCTGCTCCAAAAGGTCGAGAGCGTGGATCAGACATGGCTTGACACCAACAAAATTGCCTAGCCAGGCTGACACTGCAACTCCAACCAGCACCAATGCCTGGACAATAGGACTTTATGGCCTACCTGTCCAACATATCCCACTTCATCTCTCTCCACAACCACACCTCTGCTCCAGCCACAGTCGCTCAAGGCGTTCCCCAAGGCTCCGTACTCTGCCCCCTCCTCTTCCATCATCTACATCCTCCCCCTTGGTCAGATACTCCGCCACTTCAATCTGGACTTCCACTGTTATACCCTGATGACACCCAGATCTATCTTGGCACCAAATCCCCCCACAACCCCCCCTCTCCCATATCAACTCCTATTTGTCAGCTATAAAAACCTAGATGGAACATAATTTCCTCAAACTCATCAGCGATAAGACAGAATTCCTCCTCATAGGCTCCAAACCCACACTCAGCAAAATCAATAACCCCACTCTCACCATCGACGGCACCACTGTCTCCCCATCTCCCCAGGCCCGCAACCTTGGCGTGATCTTTGATTCCACCCTCTCCCTTGAGCCTCACATCCGCCGTCATTAAAACCTCCTTCTTTCATCTCCGCAACATCGCTAAACTCAGACCTCTCTCACACCGCCCGCTGCTGAAAGACTCATCCATGCCTTCATCTCCTCCCGACTGGACTATTGCAACTCACTTCTCCTTGGCATCAGCTCCACCTACATCAACCAACTCCAACTGGTCCAGAACGCAGCCGCCCGACTCATCACCCATACCAAATCCTGGCATCACATCACTCCAGTCCTCAAACAACTTCACTGGCTTCCCATCTCCCACCGGATCACCTACAAAATCCTGATCCTCACCTACAAAGCCCTCCACCATCTGGCCCTCCCATATCTCACTGACCTCCTCTCCCCCTACAACCCTCACGGTCCCTCAGATCCACATCAGCTGGTCTCCTCTCCATCCACAAGTCCAACCTCCGCAATTTTGGGGACAGAGCCTTCTCCAGGGCAGCTCCCAGGCTCTGGAACTCCCTCCTCCAACTGATCCGCAATTCCGTGTCCCTCACCATCTTCCAGTCCCGCCTCAAGACCCATCTCTTCACCTCTGCCTATCCTTAGCCCCACGTGCCGTCCCTTTTCATTTGTGCATTAGTTGCCTCATACTGTGTTTTGTATTGAATTCTGTATTTACTTTGTGTACTAGTCATGTCTCTACTATTTATTTCATTCCCCTTACATGTTTATCCTCTACCTGCTAAATTTTTGTAAGGTGCCTTGAGACTCTTGAAAGGCGCCCATAAATAAAATGTATTATTATTATTATTATTATTATTATATTTTTTAACAACTTTTGACTTGAATCATACAAAATGGCACTAGAAACTTGGTGACTCGTGTACTGTCTCAGTGCAATCCATTATTCCTACACTCTTGTAGTTAAGTATGATTGTGCCTATATATGTAAGATTTTTACTGAACTGTATGCAAAAAGAGGATTTCACTGGACACACGAGACAAAGTACTAATGAACCATTAATACATAGGCCATTTTAGCCCAACAATTCCCACATTAATTTTTCCTGTTATCTATTCTCCTCCCAGAATCTATTCTCATCTACACACTCGGGCCACTTTACTGAGGTTGGTTAACCTCGCAACCAGCACAACTTTGGGAAGTGGGAGGAAAACAGAATCTCGATGGAAAAACCAGAGTCTTATGCGGAATGTACAAACTCAACACAGACAGTAGCCAAAGTTAGGATCTAACCCGTCACTAGAGTCATGAGGATGCAGCTCTACATTACTATGCTGCTGAAGTTGCAGAATTAACTTCAAGAAACAGCTGTGTTTCAGCTGAGACAGACAAAAATGAGGAAAATTATTAATTATTGAATAATAGCAAAATTTTGAAAACATTAATTAAGCATTTTATTTCTGGATAGAAGAGACAGAAGCAGAATTTTTTTTTCACACTTGTTTAAAAAAAATCTGCTGATAACAGTGTTGTCATCACCCATTCATTCTTTGGCAAAGATTGAGGGATGGTCAGGCTAGTACACAGCAATGAGGAATGGTGTGGAGAATTGCATCACTCCTTTGAAGGCTAATATTATAGAAAGTACAATTTTCACAATTTCCACATAACCACATATTTAAGTAGAGCCTTACTGATTTCTGATAATAAATTAAATCCAAAAACCTATTAAAATGTGCAAAAATTATTACTGTAGGGAGTTACCTTCCTCATAGCTTTGGCATGAATAAAGTGTTCATTAGACCAGATTGTAGAATAATTATTATTCTTCCACTGCAGGTAAACATTAAGGTATGTCAAATGGTCACTTTCGGGCACAGCAAACTTCTCCCTCATCTGATCACTCTCTTCTTCTCGGCCCTGTAATGGTTAAATACATATATATATATATATAAATATATATTAAGAAGAAAATCCAGTGATCAGATAAGTTACAAACCAATTTCACACACTGATACTCCTCTTTCAAAATTATTTAATTTCACCTATGAAAGATAAAAGAAAATGAATTATTCCACTCCTGTAACCTTGGATTGATTTATTCCAGTGAACATTGTATAAATGCAACAAACTTTTGAAACCAATTATGGGGCTGTCCCGCTGTATGAGCTAATTCAAGAGTTCTCCCAAATTTCCCCTAATTCGAACTCGGAGAATTATGGTAATAGCCGCTCGTAGGTACTCGGGGCTCTCGTGGACATTTTTCAACATGTTGAAAAATCTTCACAAGTCTTCCCGAGCTTACCGCGTTTCCCCGAGTACCTGTCGTTAGCGTTAAGAGCCACTAAGAGACGTCCCGAGCTCCGACGTACCGGCTACGTACATTCTACGTGCTTACCATGAGTTTAATTTTTTTAAACCCGGGAGAGCTCTTGAATTAGCTCGTACAGTGGGACAGCCCCTTAATAGTCTCAGAGAAATAATCAAAATAATAGTTTAGAGAGGAAGAAAAAAGATTCCAGCAGAACTATTTTTATTATCAAATTGGAAATTTGACATTTCTAGGGCCAAGAGAGAGATTTTTGCCCTCCTACCAGCTATTGAAATTCAGATGCCAAATTAAGAAATAAAACTGTAAAAATTAAGATCTTCAAAATGAAGGCATCAGGTTGATGATCTTATAAAAAAGTGGGAAATGTAGCAGTTGTGGAAGCAGAGGCACTACAAGCAGAGTGGAATGGGAGACAGTCAAGGGGTGAGGGAAGGAAGAACAAAAGGGAAAAGGTAGAGGAAAAATAAGATGAGAAAAGGGATACAAAAAGGCAACAGAGCATGTAATTTTTTTTTTAAATGATGGACGCACATGAAAAGTAGCAAAAGATAATAAAACAGATTTTTTTTATTGGCTTTAAAAATAACTTGGATGAAGAGCTGAATGTGCTGCAATTTAAAAAGCTACACATTTGGCCATGAGGAGTGGGATTGCATGTTTCAAACCAGCATCAACATGGCTCAGGTGCCTTCTTTTGTATTGTAAATTTTTATGTTCAATGAACTGCAAAGTTATTACCAACAGCTACTACTGGGAGGAGTAGCTCGGACCTGGAAATGATAAGACTTATTAAATCTCGGGAACAACAAAGCCCAAATTGAAAGTTCCGATGCTCCTGAATTGTGGAGTTTAACAGAGCAATTAATTTTCCATGAAAGTGGCAAAGGATACTGAAATAAAGCAAGATGTCTGCATATTTTGAATTGATTTAACAATCAACTGTTGCCCTGCTTAATATTAAACCACAAAGGAAATTAGAAGGAAAAAAAATATGAATTGGAATAAAAAAACTATATTTATGCATAAAGCAGTTGAGGGATTACTGCATACATCTTTCAAACCATCAAGTAGATCCATGAAATACATTTTCTTATATACTAATATTGTTATTAATGGGCCAGATAGTATCTATTTATGAGCTCAATTATACAGAGAAACACTGATTATTATCCACTTACCTCTCATGCATTTATATCCGTGCATTGAAATATGGGTGTCAGAGGTAAGCAAAAGGTCAGATTCCCACTTTACAATCAATACAATACCGTTTATTTGTCATTTGAACCTCACATGAAGTTCAAACGAAATTTGGTTCCCCCCCCTTTACTGCTGAACTAACCACACCTCACGCCAACAGATAGACAAAGAGGTCCAGAATGTATTTGCAACCCTCAGAATTACATCTGGGACAGTTGTTGTAGATCGTATTTCAAAGGGCTCACCAATCAATAACACAAAACAAAATACGAGCATGGGTAGACCACCCAGCCCCTCAAGTTTGGCCTGCCCTTCAACATAATTGTGGTTGATCTGCCCCAGGCCTCAACTTTCCTTCTGTGCTTGATCTCAATGCATATTCTGACCGCAATGAATCTATTATATAATAGCACTTGAATAAAAATAAATATCAGATTTGTAAATGCAGTCATTTTCAAGGAGACATACCGAAACAAAGTGGAAAGAACTCTGCACAAATTTGGGTAAAAGCATTTCACCATTCTTTAGAACTGCATATTTCAGGTTCTCTCGCATACCTTTGGTCGATAAAAGATGGCAGGCACTGAAAGCATTGACACAATGATGAGGACATCAGCACTACAGCTCATATCACACGATACTATCAACATCTTTGAGAGAGCAGGATCAAGTGGGAATTCAACCATCATCCTTCCAGTTGGAGTCAGACTGCCTATCAGGATAAAAGAAAATGACATCAAATATCAGATCAGTAAAACTGGCTAGATGGTTCCCAAACCTGGCCCACTCCCTGGATCACCAGCTGCAATTCCCGTATAGTGTCTCCATCCGCACTATAGTTCTTTAGCTCTCAAATCACTGATTTTGTTCTTGCCAGCATTTCAGTTTTAAATTTAAAAGGGATCATGCATCCAAGATTAAATCTGAATAGAATAGCGAAAGGCTTTGATAGAGTAGATGTGGAGAGGTTTCCACGACTGTGAGTCTAGGACAAGAGGTCAGCCTAGGAAGTAGATGAGAAATTTCTTTAGGTAGACAAAAATGCTTGAGAAACAGTGGGTGAGTTTCTCCAGCATTTTTGTCTGCCTTCGATTTTCCAGCATCTTCAGTTCCTTCTTAAACATGAGAAATTTCTTTAGTCAGATGGTGGTGAATCTGTGGAATTCTGCCACAGAGGGCAGTGGTGGCCAAGTCAGTGGATATTTTAAAGGCAGAGATAGATAGATCTTTGATTAGTACAGGTTATGGGGAGAAGGCAGGATGGGGTTAAGAGGGAGATAGATCAGCCATGATTGAATGGCTTAGACTTGATGGGCCAAATGTACTAATTCTACTCCTATCACATAACATTATAATTAAGTTTTGCCTGAAAAATTGAAACCTCTCTCCCCCAAAGTGGTTTTCCCAATCACCACTTGTGGCGTGTCTGGGTTAAATCCCCAAACTGGCAGATTAGTGTTACATTTCAAAACTTCGACGCCATCTGCAAAACCCATGATTCTCAGGCACAATACAATCACATATAAGCATTAAAATATTATGCAGAACAAGAGTTTCCAAAAAAGTCCTACAGAATAATTACCCGTGTTGTCAAGAGCACCCAGGATCCAGAGTTGGTACATAGAATTCAACATGTTATCTTCCGGTGGCGGGTCCATAAAGTGAAACTGGAGTAAATCTTGAACACCAAGTGATTTAAGCAGCAGCACCACATTCGCCAAATTTGTTCGCTGAATTTCAGGAACAGTGGCGGTCAGCATCTCATTTTTATAAGCACTTTGTGTGTACAACCTATGAGATTTGATAAATAAATTATTCATTTTAAGGGGAAATTAACACGCATCTTTCACCAGTCTCTTAGTAGTTTTGTATATATAATTTACTTGTATATAACATAATCCTTGCGATCAATGTAATAACAAGCATAAAAATAACCCCATATAAAATAAAGTGCTTTTAGTTTATTAAAGTAATCTATTAAAGATGATAGTCTAGAGTAAATGTATAAACATTGGTAGTTGATGTTCACAATGCAATGTGACAATTATGAAAGGTCTCCATTGCCATGCAGTGAGAACGGAGAGGTTGAGAAGGAGTTTCTTCCCAGAGGCAATTCGGACTGTAAACGCCTTTCTCACCAGGGACTAACTGTACAGAACGTTTTTCCTTCTATTATTTATTATGTAAAATAATATGTGTTATGATTGTGTTTATAATTTGTTTGGTTGTTTTGTTGTTCCGCGAGCATTGCCACTTCATTTTCACTGCACATCTCGTATGTGTATGTGACAAATAAACTTGACTTGACTTGACTTCACAGTAATCAGTAGTCAGGTAAAGAGCAACTAATCTATGTATGGAGCCAGGAGATATGGGAGAGGTACTAAATGAATACTACTGACCTATACTCTCCCAAGGAGAAGAATATGAAAGATACAGAGTTCAGGGAGGAGCACATGGATAATCTGGAGCCGTTCTAACGGGAAGGTGCTCGGTATCATGTCACGCTCATGGGTTAATAAATCCCCAGGGACAGATAAGATCAATGAAATATAGAACAAAGTCGGACACAGGAACAGACCCTTTGGCCCACAATGTCAAACTATAATGGATTGTTTTCTAATCTATTCAGTTGCAGCCATCTACTTTCCTCATCACAAAATAAGTTAAACAAAGTCATTATTTCTACTTAGAGCTTCGTAAAGTTAAACTCGTTGAAATTGAAGACTTTTATTCTGCCTTGACATGGTGTAACATTCAGATGAAGCAGTTTTCCACTTACACAGGGACTTGCATCTAATGCATGTGCCTCGAGGAATACCGGGAGATGGCACAACTGAGGTACCGTGTTACAATTGCAGGGTTGCATATCCCACAAAGATTCACCAAGTATTGGTCAAGCAATTGGAAATGCCGCACATCTGCAAAATAATGTGCAAGGAAATATTATTAGTTATTACCTGAAACACTGTCCTGGACCGGTTCTCCCAGCTCGACCAGCGCGCTGATTGGCATTGGCCTGGCTGATTGGATAAATCTGAAGAGCATCCATACCCATTCTTGGGTTAAAGACCTACAAAAGAGTTCAAACATTAAAGTGCAAAAATAATGGCAATCAATATGTATTAGAACAATGTTTTTGCATTGTTTTATTGCTTCATTTCCTAACGAGCAGACTGGCAAAAAAAAATAATCAAATTTTGATTAGTCATTACAATGTTCAGGCAACTGAATCATCCTACCACAACCAGAGTGCAGACCTGAACTACTATCTACCTCATTGATGACCCTCAGACTATCCTTGATTTACCTTGCACTAAACGTTATTCCTTTATCATGTATCTATGCATTATAAATGGGTCGAGTGTAATCATTAGAGAACTGGCTGGCAAACAGGAAGCAAAGAGTAGGAGTAAACGGGTCCTTTTCACAATGGCAGGCAGTGACTAGTGGGGTACCGCAAGGCTCAGTGCTGGGACCCCAGCTATTTACAATATATATTAATGATCTGGATGAGGGAATTGAAGGCAATATCTCCAAGTTTGCGGATGACACTAAGCTGGGGGGCAGTGTTAGCTGTGAGGAGGATGCTAGGAGACTGCAAGGTGACTTGGATAGGCTGGGTGAGTGGGCAAATGTTTGGCAGATGCAATATAATGTGGATAAATGTGAGGTTATCCATTTTGGTGGCAAAAACGGGAAAGCAGACTATTATCTAAATGGTGGCTGATTGGGAAAGGGGGAGATGCAGCGAGACCTGGGTGTCATGGTACACCAGTCATTGAAGGTAGGCATGCAGGTGCAGCAGGCAGTAAAGAAAGCGAATGGTTATGTTAGCTTTCATTGCAAAAGGATTTGAGTATAGGAGCAGGGAGGTTCTACTGCAGTTGTACAGGGTCTTGGTGAGACCACACCTGGAGTATTGCGTACAGTTTTGGTCTCCAAATCTGAGGAAGGACATTATTGCCATAGAGGGAGTGCAGAGACGGTTCACCAGACTGATTCCTGGGATGTCAGGACTGTCTTATGAAGAAAGACTGGATAGACTTGGTTTATACTCTCTAGAATTTAGGAGATTGAGAGGGGATCTTATAGAAACTTACAAAATTCTTAAGGGGTTGGACAGGCTAGATGCAGGAAGATTGTTCCCTGATGTTAGGGAAGTCCAGGACAAGGGGTCACTGCTTAAGGATAAGGGGGAAATCCTTTAAAACCGAGATGAGAAGAACTTTTTTCACACAGAGAGTGGTGAATCTCTGGAACTCTCTGCCACAGAGGGTAGTTGAGGCCAGTTCATTGGCTATATTTAAGAGGGAGTTAGATGTGGCCCTTGTGGCTAAGGGGATCAGGGGGTATGGAGAGAAGGCAGGTACGGGATACTGAGTTGGATGATCAGCCATGATCATATTGAATGGCGGTGCAGGCTCGAAGGGCCGAATGGCCTACTCCTGCACCTAATTTCTATGTTTCTATGTATTGTCTTTTTGCTGACTGGATAGCTTTTCAATAAAAGATTTTCGCTGCACTTCGATACACATGACAATAAACTAAACTGTTAATTCAATATCGGGAACAAGAAACACCTTTATGTTCGATCAATTCTGCTCCTTCAGGTCCCACGGAAATATTTGACTAGCTACGATACCATTGTAACCACACTTCACCCTATCAATTATTACTTTGTCCTATCCATCTGTTCTGCACTCACTCAGCAACAAAAATAATTTTACTTTCCCAGTTCTGATAAAGGATCTCCAAATTAAAACATTAGCCGTGTTTCTCTTTCTACAAATGCTGCCTGATCTGCTGAACGTTTCCAGCATTTTCACATTAATAGATACTTACTTTTAATTTGCAGTATCCCGAATCAACAACAAACATGATGCCATCCACTGTGAGTGAAGTCTCTGCAATATTTGTAGCCACAATACATTTGCGGATTCCATCCGGAGCCTTGATGGAGAGACAGTTGCAGAAATGAGGAGAAATCAGTGATATATTCACAAGTCCCAGACACTTGGAGGATACCAGTGAATTAAATTAGTATAATCGTTTAACTTTTGCTTTAACATTGCAATGAAATGAACCTGCTGCCTTTCAGTCAACCCATAATGAGTATTCTGGAGTTGTTTTCTTAGAAGGGTGTAGATTGTAAATAAAAATGAGAGAACCACATACATTTACATACAAAAACCCTTTCCCAGAAATGAAGATGGCCAACGAAAATAAAACTTTCATGCTTCACAATTATCATTTGGAACACACTGTCTAAAGATTAAGATGCACAGGATTAATAGTTGTATAGATTCATAGCTGACATAGTGATAGAAGACAGAAGATTATGATGGTGGGGAATATTCAGACTATTTATTTATTTCCCAGAAAGTGGCAACCCAAGTAGATACAGTGACATACGATATGCTTGCCTTCATCAGTTGCGGCAATGAATACAAGAGTAAGCACGTCACGCTGCAGCTTTAGAGGACCTTGCTTAGGCCACATTTGGAATACAGCATGCAGTTCTAATCATGTCTTTAAGGAAACAATATGGAGGCTTTGGGAACTATATATTTATTCCCAGAGTGCAGAGGAGGTTTATCAGAATGATGCCTGGATTAGGGAGTGTTAGCCACAGGGAGGGGCTGAACAGACTTTGATTGGTTTCTCTGGAGCGGTTGCGGGGAGACTTGATAGAAGTACATAACATCATGAGAGGGAAAGATTAGTTCTGACTGTCCCCTGGGTGGAAATAACAGATACAAGGTGGCATTGCTTTAAGGTAAGTGGGGCAAAGCTTTAAGGAGATGTGCTGGGCAAGTTATTTTTTTTTACAAAAAGGGCAAGTAAATGCCAAGACAGATATAACATTGGCATTCGAGAGATTTTTGGATATAGGCACATGGCTATGCAGGAATATGGATTCTGTGCAGGGTTGATCACATTCAGCTCAGACAATATGAGCCAAAAGGCCTGATCCCGTATTGTACTATTCTATGAAAGCACAGTGGGGGGGGGGGGGGGGGGGGGGGGGATTCAATTATGATGTAATTGACTATTACTTGAAAATCTAAAAATAAAAAATATTGCAAGCAAATAGACAACAGGACAGGGAAATGGAAGTGACAAAAAGATCTGAAACACTCAATGGGCCAAAGAGTCTACACTTTTTTGTAACAATCCAATGCTTCTATAATTAAAAGGTAACTGCAATGCCCTCCATAATGTTTGGGAGAAAGGCCCATCATTTATTTGTTTGCCTCTGTACTGCACAATTTGAGATTTGTAATACAAAAATCACATGTGGTTAAAGACCAGTCAGATTTCATTAAAGGGTATTTTTAAACACTTTGTTTTCACCATGTAGAAATTACAGCTGTGTTTATACATAGTCCCACCTTTCAGGGCACCATAATGTTTGGGACACATGGCTTCACAGGCGTTTGTAATTGCTCAGGTGTGTTTAATTGCCTCCTTAATGCAGGTATCAGAGAGCTCTCAGCACCTAGTCTTTCCTCCAGTCTTTCCATCACCTTTGGAAACTTTTATTGCTGTTTATTAACATGAGGACCAAGGTTGTGCCAATGAAAGTCAAAGAAGCCATTATGAAACTGAGAAACAAGAATAAAACTGTTAGAGACATCAGCCAAACCTTAGGCTTACCAAAAACAACTGTTTGGTACATCATTAAGAAGAAAGAGAGCTTTGGTGATCTTACTAATCGCAATGGGACTGGCAGACCAAGGAAGACCTCCACAGCTGATGACAGAAGAATTCTCTCTATAATAAAGAAAATTCCCCAAACACCTGCCTGACAGATCTGAAACACTCTTCGGGAGTCAGGTGTGGATTTGACAATGACCATTGTCTGCAGAACACTTCATGAACAGAAATACAGAGGCTACACTGCAAGATACAAATCACTGGTTAGCTGCAAAAATAGAATGGCCAGGTTACAGTTTGCCAAGAAGTACTTAAAAGGGCAACCACAGTTCTGGAAAAAGGTGTTGTAGACAGATGAGACAAAGATTAACTTATATCAGAGCGATGGCAAGAGCAAAGTATGGAGGAGAGAAGGAACTGCCCAAGATCCAAAGCATACCACCTTATCTGTGAAACACGGTGGTGGGGGTATTATGGCCTGGGCATGTATGGCTGCTGAAGGTACTGGCTCATTTATCTTCATTGATGAAACAACTGGTGCATAATGTGGTAGCATAATGAATTCTGAGGTGTATAGATACATCCTATCTGCTCAAGTTCAAACAAATGCCTCAAAACTCTTGTACTTTCAGCTCACTTCATGATAAATAAAAACACTTATGTGCACCTTTTGAAAAATCTTGGCCTGAAGATCAGAGGGCAGCTGGGAATATATTGGTAACACTGCCAGTTGTGGAGAATTTTCTAGTTCTTCCAGGCGTTCCACTATCTGATCACAAGTCACCTAGATAGAAATAGCATATTTTCGTGAGAACAAAAAATTCGCAGCCAACAAGTAATCGTCATACCCATTCTCAAACATCAACCGTTGAAGTGACATGAAAATGTCTCAAAAAGGAGCTTGCAATAGAAATCTAGTTTGGATAAATTTCTTATTTTATCGAATGGCCACAGTCCCCCGAGAAAACTGAACTCTGGCAATGCCTGACATGCGTGTGGAGATCACTTGAACATCAAAATAAAAACATTTCACTTTGAGCCATTTCTTTGCTAGCAAGAATTGCTAAAATGAAAGACCGATGATTCTTCTCAAAAACTAAACCAGAGCAGCAGCAAATATCATAATTGTCGTGCAATTTTGACTCCCTATTTAATCTTATCCCAAGGTCCTGATAACCGATGTTATTTCAAATACACTTACTGTTACAGACCCAAGCTCTTTCATGACAAAGTAATAACCCATCTACATGGCAAGATTCTTTCATTTGCAGTCCTCAAAATCGAAGAATCACTTTTCCAAAGATTTTGTTATCAATAGTCAGTTGGAGAGTCATGTAGTAAGAGAATAGGTCCTTCAGTCCAACTCGTCCATGTCGACTAAGATGCCCTATCTAAACCAGTCCCATTCCTATCCTGCATCCTGCAAAGACTCTATCCTCTACTCACAATTCCTCCACCTACGCCGCATCTGCGCCCAAGATGAGGTGTTCTGTACCAGGACATCTGAGATCTGAGGATAAGGACATCTGAGATGTCCTTATTCTTCCCCTTTCCCATCATAAATGAGGCCCTCACTCGTGTCTCCTCGGTACCCCACAGCTCCGCCCTTGCTCCCCCTCCCCCTAGTCTCAACAGAGACAGACTCCCCTCAGTCCTTACCGTCCACCCCAGACAATCCATTCAGGTTAGGCAGATGGTCACTTGCACCGCCTCCAACCTCATCTACTGTATCCGCTGTTCAAGATGTGAACTCTTATACATCAGCGAGACCAAAGTAGACTGGGCGATCGTTTCGCTGAACACCTTCACCTGAACCTACCCGATCACTCCGTTGCTAAGAACTTTAATTCTCCACACTGATCTTTCTGCCTTAAGTCACCTCCATTGTCAGAGTGACGCTAAACACAAATTGGAGGAACAGCATCTCATATTTCACAGGCAGCTTACAGCCCAGTGGTCTGAATATTGATTTCTCTCACTTAGAAACATAGAAATTAGGTGCACGAGTAGGCCATTCGGCCCTTCGAGCCTGCACCGCCATTCAATATGATCATGGCTGATCATCCAACTCAGTATCCCGTACCTGCCTTCTCTCCATACCCTCTGATCCCCTTAGCCACAAGGGCCACATCTAACTCCCTCTTAAATATAGCCAATGAACTGGCCTCAACTACCCTCTGTGGCAGAGAGTTCCAGAGATTCACCACTTTCTGTGTGAATCTAACATCCACACTTCAGGTAGCCCCGGCATTCTCTCTTTCTCTGTTGTTGTCTCCCCCACCCTGCTGTATAATAATTACATTGTTCAGTTTCATGACACATGATAATAAAACACTCTTGCCTCTTGACATCTTTCCCCACTTACTTTAAACCTTTGCCCTCTAGTTCCCGAATTCCTTGATTCTGGGGGGGGGGAGCAAGTATGTGCATTCACCCTATCTATTACCCTCATGATTTTATATGCCTTACAAGTTTCACCGTTCAGTCTACTGCAATCCAAGGAATAAAGACCGAACCTGCCCAACCTCTCCCTATAGCTCAGGTCTTCGAATCCTGGCAACATCCTCATTAATCTTCTCTGCTCTCATTCTTGCTAAATAGCATGTTTCCTACTAAAGTGTGACCAAAACTGAACACAATAGTTCAAGTGTGAACCCAACAATATTTTGCACAGCTGTAACATAACGTCCCAACTTCCATAGTCAATTCCCTGACTGAAGCAGCTCAGCATTCCAAAAACCCTCTTCATTGCTCTTTTTTAAAACCCCCACTGCCCCACAGTCCTTTGTTCTCAGCTTTAGTCCAATATCTGGGCTCTGATGCTTCCTCGTTCATCATTACACTAACCTATTAGAAAGGCAATGACAGATATGACGGATCTGACGGATAATGAGCTAATCAAAGACTGAATACAAACTTTTTAATTTTCCAAAGATGGGAGTGCCCAATTCCAGTTCATCCCTTCAAAGTCACAATTTTGTGTTCCCTGCTTTTTGTCTTCACCAAACTAACCATCCCAGCCACAACATTCATAGTATACATTCCCTTGTTCTCTTCCCTTGTATCTAAGGGCTACTGAAAGATCTCAGAACTAATAAATTGTCAAATGAGCAAGAAGGAACATATATTCAGAATAATTCTGTGTTTACATAGACCAGGACATTCTGCTCAATATAAGACCTGAATTAGCACTGGGGCAGAATAATCTGCAGAGGAAAAAAAGTACAAATAAAAGTTCCATCCTATCCCACCTTCTGTACACACCCTTCAACTCTTTAATAACTTTCCATTTCTAAGCCCCCATTGCTTTGTCTTTACCATGCACATCCAGTCTCTTTATACCTTTATTCCCCACCAGGAATGTCCCAAGCCCCCCCAGTTCTTCCTTGAACAGAGACCTAATCAATCTCTCTCTACCAACACTCTCCTCCACCTGGCAGAACTCATCCTCAGCCTCAATAACTCTTGTGATTTGTCTCACTTTCTTCAAGTTTAAAGGTGTGGCCATGGTTCCTCACATGGGCGACAGCTCTGCCTGCTTGTTTGTTGGTCAAACAGTCTTTGTTCCAAACATACACTGGCACCATCCCCCAACTCTTTCTCCACTATATCAACAACTGCATTGGATTTGCCACCAGCACCTGTGCACAACTCGCTGATTTCATTAACTTTACCACTAACTTCCACCCTGCCCTCAAATTCATTTATACTATCTCTGATACCTCTATCCCTTTTCGTGATCGATCTGTCTCCATTACTGGAGACAAACTATCAACTGACTTCTACTTCACACCTACCGACTCCCATTTATCCCCTACTCTCAATTTCTGCGCCTCCGCTCCACCTGCACCCAAGATGAGGCTTTCCATACTAGACATCCAAGATATCCTTTCTTCACAAAACATGATTTTCCCCTTGTTGTCATAGACGGATCCCTCATTCACATCTCCTGTGTCCCTGCAGTTCTGCTCTCACACGCCCTCCCCCCCCCCCCCCCCCCCCCGAACAGAGCATGAATAGAGTTCTCGGGTGATCATCTTTTTTCCCCACCAGCGTCCGCATCCAACACCATCACCTCTTCCCATCCTCCCCCCCCTTCCGACTTCTCCCTCTGTAACTCTTTGGATAACTCATCTTCTCACCCAAACCACCCTTTACCAATTTATTTTCCACTTCAACCACAGGAGATGAAACACCTGCCCCTCTACCTCCTCTTGCATCTTTATCAAGGGACCCCAACGTGTCCTTCCAGGTGAGACAAAGGTTCCCATGTACCTCCTCCTACCTCATCTGCATACGGTGTTCTCGATGAGACCTCCTGTACATCAGTGAGACCAAGCATAGACTTGGCAACCATCTTGCCAAATACTTGTGCTCAGTTCACCTCTTTATCCCACCTGGACTCGCACCCATTTCTCCCCTCCCCCTCCACCTATATTTCTTCTTCTCGCTTCACAATTCATAACTCTTCAATCCTTTTGTCCGCACCTTCTGTCTTTTCATCTCTGGCCTTTGTCCAACCACCTGACAATACAATAAACCCTCAACTGTGTCCACCTCTTACCTGCCAGGCTTTATCCTGCCCTTCCTCTCCTCTAGCTTTCTTCCCCTTCCCACAACAATCAGTCTGAAGAAAGGTCTCAACCCAAAATGTCACCTATCCATATTCTCCAAAAATGTTGTATTACTCCATCATTGTGTTTTTTTTTCCCGCAAAATAAAATCACTGTGCTTTCAAATAACTCTTTGTGCACTGGTTTCACAACATCAGTAATACCCCAAACATTGAATTATATAAACCTAATTAATTGTCTTTGCCCCTGCTATAACTCTTTTCCAGGTTTCTTCCCTTTACTACAATTAATCTGAAGGGCCCTGACTTAAAACATCACCAATCAATTTCTTCCACACATGCTGCCTGACCCAGAATTATTCCAGCACTTTGTACTTTACTCAAGATTCCAGCATCTTCAGATTCTTGTGTCCCCAAGATAGGTACCAGACTTCCCTACATGTGTAAAACTATGGAACAATAAAATCCTGGAGGTTTTAAAAATTCTGGAATAAACTAAACATTAGGTGGTGTTGGTGGCCAGATATACATCTTAACTTTACCGTGTGCACAGTTGGCTGACACAAGGAACAATCCTAAGTGTGTGACAAGTTCTGACGAAACATTGTCAACCTTAAATATTAACTGTTTATTCCTGAAAATAAACTGCCAAATCTTATTTCCATGATTTTGTTTTACTTCATATTTGCTGTAACAACACAATTTTGCATTTTCCAAGGTTTATTGCATGTTCATGACCGAGGTAACTATGCAGGACTATAGTAGTTATTATTAAACATGCCTTTGTGGTTCCTTTCAACTTTGTAAAATTCCATATTACTGTAACATTCAGTTTTCCACAAAGAATCCAGTAAAAGTCTTGTTTTAGCACGCAGAATCAAACTTTAAAAACAAGCAGTAGTATTTTGCCATTTCAAGCATAAAAGGGCATTTCATTCTGGTTTTCATGGGGTTAACTCAAAAAAGAAACAATGTTCTCCTCTGACTGCCACAGGACCATGATAAAAGTCAGCATTCAATATGTCAATCATTCAGTGCTGCTCTCCACAGGCAAGCTCTGTAGTGTCATATTCCGATTGATCCAGAGAATCATTTACTGTGATTAAAATACATCACTCCATGACATGTTCAGCATTTGTGCTTTGGAAGGAGTGACATAAATAAGAAAAGATGAAAGTATACTGTTTTAAAAATTAATTGACAGTTCTCTTACCTCAATATCTTCTTGGCCTGGCATAAAAATCAATATATCACCTGGAATAGTTGACAGGTGAATTTGAAGAGCCTGTTTAACTCCTCCTTCAACATAATCTTCTGTGGGGGTCTGTAAAATGATGCAGAAATTAACTCCTCAATAAGTAGAATGTAACACACTTAAGGTTTTAACAATCTAGACTCAACTCTCAGATTTATTGAGATCAGCTAAAAAAAAAAACTTCCAAAAAATGGGCTTCTTTGACAGGACGACCACAGTATGTCCGGGTACAGAACTGTGTCTCGGACATGATAGTGAGCAACATAGGGGCCCCACAGGGCATAGTCCGCTCTCCCTTCCTGTTCATTATCTGCGCCTCGGCCTTCAGATAGAACTCTGACTCCCACCACCTGCAAAGTTTTCAGATGATTCAGCAATTATGGGCTGCATCAATGAGGGGAAGGAATCTGAATACAGAGGTGTGGTCAACGACTTTGTTGAGTGGTGTGGGCTGAATCACCTGCAGCTCAACATCGACAAGACTAAGGAGTTAGTGGTGGACTTTAGGAGGAGAGGAACACCCTTGTTCTGTCTCCATCAAGGGTGTGGATATGCAGTTTACCAATGAGTACAAGTACTTTGGAGTTTACCTGGACAGAAAACAAGGCTGGTTCATTTACACTAAGGCACTGAGTAAGAAGGGACAGAGCCTTCTGTACTTCCTCTGGACGCGCCGCTCTTTCAACGACTGTTGTAAGACTCCTCCTTCCTCCCCCCCCCTCCCCCTAATCTTTGCACATCCACAATCCTGGACTGTCCACTCGTCGCTTTAATTTCATGTTTCATGTATCTTGTTGTGTTTTATGACTGTTGGCAGACCAATTTCCCTCCTGGGACGAATAAAGTTATAACGTATAAATATCAAAAATAATAATTTTATTTAATTTGAAAACCATTTTGTCAGCCATTGTATTTTTCATGAAAAAGGGCTAGCTTTATATAAGACATCCAGGGCTCCAAAATTAATTATTAATTTTATCAGAAATAAATTACTTATTTTGTAGTTTTCTTATAATGCAATAATGAAACTGAGCAATTTATATTTCGTGATTTTTTTTGTTAATGTAAAAGTAATTTGGAAAAATAGATAAAGATCCAGGCTCTTTCATGTGGTTTACCCAATCACCATGTAACCATGTGGACATTGATCGATAGGTCTGGAACTTTATCTTGCACGTCCCACACAACTCCAAGAAAAAGAGTAGGTAGACAAAAATGCTGGAGAAACTCAGCGGGTGAGGCTGCATCGATGGAGCGAAGGAATAGGTGACGTTTCGGGTCAAAACCACGAAAAAGACCGACATCTTTTTTTTCTAATCTCAGTTTTTCACTTCATATCCTACCAGCAATAAAACAAAATTTCAAACCACAACAAGCCGTTATTTCATACAATTGAAAAAGTTTGCTCCTCTTGGGGAAAATCTAGAAGTAGGGGTCAATGTTTAATAAGGGGGCGCCCCACTAAAAGAAAGCCTTGGAATATTTTTAAGATAGATTCTTGATCAGAAACAATGCGAACAGGTGGATGGAAATGTGGGGAATTGAGGTTATAAGCACATCATGGTCTTTTTAAATATTGGAATCGGAGGACCCAAGTGATTACTCGTGCTCCTAAATTCATGAAATTATTTGTGTAAGTGCAGCTAACCATTAGGTAAACTCATCAAACAAAAAAAAAAAATCTAGCTCTGCCCATGGATCTAAAATCCATGCACCCTTAAATTACATTCACTAAGATTCTCAATGTAAACTTTCAAGTCCAACCTTATTTTTAGGGAAACCTCAAAGATATTCTCCACAACTCTCAATTTTTCTAAAGTAAATAGTCTTGTCCGTGACCAAGATCTCCAATGCTGAGCTTGGTCTGCACATTCTCAATTCACCATGTGAGCAAAACAGAAAACATTGCAAGTACATTCACTTAGTGCATTATATAACCTAAGCACAGCAACACACAACCTAACCACAGGCTATTTGCATTACATCTCAATTTAGACTTCAGAACTATAGCACGGAAACAGGCCCTTCGGCCCACCGGGGGTGTATGTTGTGGATTTTGAAATTAATCATTTACATTGTTGATCTTTAATTGCATTTTATTTAATTTGTTAATGATGTAATAATGGTCAATGGTCTTAGAGGTCAGCATGGACTATGGTCTGTGAGAAAAAGGATAACTGAAAATAAACTTAAGCACTTGGAACACATACACAAAAACATGCAAGTCCTATGGCATAGTTTAAAGTTACCTAGCTAATAGGTTTTAACAAGGAAAAAAAATGAAATCAAGGTACATCTTCCTTTCTCCTCTACTGTGGTATAGTAATTAATTATTTTGATACTAAGCTGCAAAAGTTAGAACATCTAAACAGTCTAGTATATAAAGTTTTAGATCAATCATGTTAAAAGTCAGCTCCAGTTAAAATCACAGCATTGCCCAAGGGGTTTTGGAGTCCTGAAAGATAAAGGAGCAAGTGCTGCATATTAGTCAACATACAAAAGAGTGAATTTGGAGTAGTAGTAGATCGCTTGGCCCTCCAATCCAGACCGAACAGTCAATAAGGCCCAATTTCAATCACTTCCATCTATGCCCAGTAACCTTTCAGCAATGTGTTATTCATACAGTGCCCCCCATTATGTTTGGGACAAAGACCCATCATTTATTTATTTGCCTCTGTACTCCATAATTTAAGATTTGTAATAGAAAAAAAAAGAAGAAAAATCACATGTGGTTAAAGTGCACATTGTCAGATTTTAATAAAGGCCATTTTTATACAGTTTGTTTCACCATGTAGAAATTACACTAGTGTTTATATGTAATCCCCCCATTTCACGGCACCATATTGTTTGGGACACAGCAATGTCATGGAAATGAAAGTACAGGTGCACAACCTTTTATCCGAAAGCCTTGGGACCAGACACCTTTCGTAATTCAGAATTTGTCGGTCTTCGGAATGGAAAATTTTTTGCGTAGATTTTAATGGCTGGCTCAGTGGTAGAGTGCTCGGCTCATATCCGCAAGGTCGCGAGTTTGCGCCTTGATCCCGGCAGAAGAAGTTGGAGCGGGGCTGGGCTGGGCTGCTGCTGGCTGTGGGTCTCTGGGATCTCTGTGCTTGCGGTGGTCGACGTCCAATTGGTCCTGACGTCTCCGGTGACTGCACTGAACCTGCAGCCATCGGCGTCGTGAAGACAGTACAAAGCCCCCACACCGGTGCAATGAGCGGGGAGCTGGAGAGGGGAGGGAAGGGGTCACACACATGGCCGGGAAGCAGAGGGGTGTAGGTGGGGTGAAATTGAAGGGAGCGACAATCTGCTGCTGCCTGCACGCTGAGTTTAAAAGTTCCCACGCAAGACTCACGATACACTGTGTATCGTGTCTACCGTGGGAACTTTTTAACTCAGTGAGCAGGTAGCAGCAGATTGTCAATTATTAACCCCCCGCGCAATATACTCTCACCTTCTCTTTTATGAATGGGGATTTAGTTCCCCTTTCTTCGAGGACCGACCCGAGGTTCCGCTGTCACCTCTGCGGGCCGCCCTCGGTGAACGTCCCGTCTCCCTGTCCCTGGGATAGTAGGGGGCGATCAAACAGCACAATACCCCCCTCCCCCTCCAACTCCAGAGGAATCCGCTCCCCGATGGGCCGCTACGGCGACAAGTGGCAGTTCGCCCACAGCCCGAGCTGCGCGACCCCAAGAACAAGTAGTACCTTCCACACTATCAGCTCCTGCCCATACACTGCGTGTTCCTCTGAAGTTGGAGCGGGGCTGGGCTGGAGTTGCTGATCTGGGATCTCCGTGCTTGCAGTGGGCCTGGGGGTCGGTGTCCGATGAGAGGGCGCACCTCGGGCTGTGGGCGAACTGCCACTTGTTGCCGTAGCGGCCCATAGGGGAGCGGCTTCTGGTGGTCCTGACGTCTCCGGCCAGTTTGCAGTTTTCCTCTGGAGTTGGAACGGGGCTGGGCTGCTGCTGGCTGTGGGTCTCTGGGATCTCCGTGCTTGCGGTGGGCCTGGGGGTCGGTGTTCCGTTGGTCCTGACGTCTCCGGTGACTGCACTGCGCTGCTAGAATCGCCGACGTGAAGACAGTGCAAAGCCCCCGCGCTGGTGCAATGAGCGGGGAGCTGGAGAGGGGAGGGAAGGGGTCACACACATGGCCAGGAAGCAGAGGGGTGTAGGTGGGGTGAAACTGAAGGGAGCGACAATTTGCTGCTGAGTTAAAAAGTTCCCACGCAAGACTCACGATACACTGTGTATTGTCTACCGTGGGAACTTTTTAACTCAGCGGGCAGGTAGCAGCATATTGTTAATTATTAACCCTCCCGCGCAATATACCCTCACCTCTTTTATGAATGGGGATTTAGTTCCCCTTTCTTCGAGGACCGACCGGAGGTTCCGCTGTCACCTCTGCGGGTCGCCCTCGGTGAACGTTTTCAAGGAACTTTCTTCAAGGACCGAAAAAATGGCCGCTATTCGGAGGTTTTCGTTATTTGGATCGTCGGATAAAAGGTTGTGCACCTGTAGTTATGTTTAGTATTTTGTTGCATATCCTTTGCATGCAATGACTGCTTGAATTGGACATCACCAGTTGCAGGGTGTCTTCTCTGGTGATGCTCTGCCAGGCATGTATTGCAGCCATCTTTAGCTTATACTTGCTTTAGGGGATAGTCTCCTTCAGTTTTCTCTTCAGTATATAAACGGCATGCTCAATTGGGTTTAGATCAGGTAATTGACGGCCACTCAAAAATTGACCGTTTTTTAGCTTTGAAAAGCTCCTTTGCTGCATTAGCAGTATGTTTGGGATCATTGTCTTGCTGTGGAATGAACCACCAGCAATGAGTTTTGAGGCATTTGTTTGAACTTGAGCAGATAGGATAGATATGTCTATACACTTCACAATTCATTATGCTACTACCATCAGCAGTTGTATCATCAATGAAAATAAGTGAGCCGGTACCTTCAGCAGCCATACATGCCCAGGCCATAACACGCCCACCACCGTGGTTCACAGATGAGGTGGTATGCTTTGGATTTTGGGCAATTCCTTCTCTCCTCCATACTTTGCTCTTGCCATCACTCTGATACAAGTTAATATTCGTCTCTCTGTCCACGACCTTTTTCCACAACTGTGGTTGCTCTTTTAAGTTGCAGTGTAGCTTCTGTATTTCTGTTCATGAAGTTTTCTGAGGACAGTGGTCTTTGTCAAATCCACACCTTGCTCCTGAAGAGTGTTTCTGATCTGTCAGATAGGTGTTTGGGGATTTGTCTTTATTATAGAGAGAATTCTTCTGTCATCAGCTGTGGAGGTCTCCCTTGGCCTGCCAATCCTTTTGAGATTAGTACGCTCACCAGTGCTCTCTTTCTTCTTAATGATGTTCCAAACAGTTGATTTTGGTAGGCCTAAGGTTTGGCTGATGTCTCTATAACAGTTTTATTCTTGTTTCTCAGTCTCATAATGGTTTATTTGACTTCCATTAGCACAACTTTGGTTCTCATGTTGATAAACTGCAATAAAAGTTTCCAAAGGTGATGGAAAGACTGGAGGAAAAACTAGGTGCTGAGAGCTCTCTTATACCTGCATCAAGGAGGCATTTAAACACGCCTGAGCAATTACAAACACCTGTGATGCCGTGTGGCCCAAACATTATGGTGCCCTGAAATGGAGGGGACTATGTATAACCAAAATGTATAAAAACACCCTTTAATAAAATCTGACAATGTGCACTTTAACCATATGTGATTTTTTTTCTATTACAACTCTCAAATTTTGTAGTACAGAGGCAAATAAATAAATGATGGGTCTTTGACCCAAACATTATGGAGGGCATTGTATATCTATCTTCCTCTAATTGTAACTGTAGTATAAACAGACAAATATATTTCTGGACAGGATATTTCAAAGACTCATTAATTTCAGGGAAAATAATTGCACCTCACCTTGAATTGGTAAACTCTTATATTTAAACAATAACCTTTAGTTTTGGACTGTGCCACAAGAACAAATATACATCCATTCCATATCCTACTCATCAAGAGCCCAGAGGATATTACATTAAAACCATTAAACCATCTCCCACTGTTCTAAACGTCAGCTTCCAATGCATTAACAACCTTCTTTACAAACTCTTATAATATTTTATATTTCTTATATTAGCCTTTCTTATTCTGTCTCGCCATCAGTCTTTGTGTAATTATATACTTTTAAATGTGACAGCTAAAAGATACTTTCTTACGGAGAGTGGTGAATATGTGAAATGTTCTACCCATGAGGATTGTGGAGACTGGGTCACTTGGAATATTTCAAGAGGGAATAGATACATTTCTGAATGACAAGCGATTTGAGGTCTTTAGGAAACTGGTACAGAAAAGATGAGGTTGGTAGAGGTTAGCCATTCTCATCTTGAATTAGGGCAGGCTTGTGGGGCTGAGTATCATCCATTCTTATTTCATTATTAATATTTATTATCTTTCCCCTTTTAAGTTAATTGCAGATGTTGGGTCCTTCCCTGGAATTTACAGGAAATAAATTGTAAGTAAAATATGTCAATTTTGGGGGGAATCTCCGAGTTTGTTTGGATACAGGTCACTCACTGCTTGAAGCAGTGTTTACATTTTCCCTTAAAAAAAATATATATATATATATACAGTATAATATGTACTAAATCTCCTACCCACTAAGTGGCCCTTTACATGTGAGGAGATCAAGGATAGTGGCCACTCTACAGAATGTTTCTATTAGGTCATCAAGTACTTTTCACTATCATTTCTGTCACTTTATCCTTCCCGTCCTCCATCATATAACTTTCCTCTTGTTCTCTTTGCCTCACCCTCTACAAACCAGTTTTTTTTTTAAGTACCCCCACTTCTGTTGGGATTTCACTGACCTGAAGATTTAATAGCTTTAATCTCTACAGCTGCCTAACCCATTTCATATTTTGATCACTTTGTATTTCAGAGTTACAACATCTACGATGTTTTGGTTCTGTAATGCAGTTTAAGAGAATTGTATAATGCAGGGGTCGGCAACCTACAGCCCACGGGCCTGATCCAGCCCGTAACCCGAAATCATCCGGCCCGCAGGCGTTTTTTTTTACAATTAGTTTTCGCGTCGTGGGAACTATAGCCAGTCCATGGGCACGCGAGGGACCTGTGAACTGCAGAAAATTAATTGAAAAACACGTGAAAACTAATGCGATAAAACATCAAGTGTCACACTAGGGTGATAGATGGCCCGCCATCTGCTCCTATGCAGAACAAGGTTGCCAACTCCTGTTATAATGGAACAAATTTATTAAACTGAACTCCCAACACAAGTAAAAATTTCCAAATCGGTACCATACCTTGCTGAAGAAAATATCAACTGGAAATGTCCGGCCAGGGATATAAAACACAGGCACATTCCCAAAAAATATTGCAAATTTGCCTGCATCCATGGTTGCCGATGTAACAATCAGTTTTAGATCAGCACGGCGAGCTACAACCTGGAAAAGGGTAGACAATAGTTCAAGATAAATAATTATTCTTCATCTCCTACAATATTCGTAATGTATTTAATGAAATTCAAAACCTTAATACTTTTTTTTTAAACTAAGAATAGAAATAGAGAAATTACAGTCACAAATACTTAATGTACAAAATTGATATGCAATACCCCCGCATTGTATATTATATACATACCTCTCGAAGTAAGCCAAATAGTACATCCGTGTTTAGTGACCGTTCATGGGCTTCATCCATGATGACAGCACTATAATGATCCAAGTCTGCTTCTCTCAGAGATTCGCGAAGTAGAATACCATCCGTCATATATTTAATGACAGTTTGTTCTGAAGTACAATCTTCAAATCGAATAGCATAACCCACCTAAAAAGGTAATAATACAAAGGTAAGTCTGAAAAATAACAATGGATAGCTTAAGATCTTAAGTTCTCTCTTTTTCTGTCTTGTCTCTCTTATAGTTCTTTAAATGGCCTGTGCCCGAAACAGACATTCCCTCTGTTCTTTCCACAACCTGTTTTCTCTTTTTTTTGACCTGAAATGTTAAATCAGTTACAAATCACATGCAAATCTGGCTTCAAGGCAACTCTACATGTGTTTAGTTGTACTTTTATCATTAAAACATTTTCAAGCTATCAACATTTTATCAACTTTTCTCATTTTATAATACAATTAAGCTTCTTGAAAAGCTATACAATTATTCATAAAAGAGTATTTCATATCTGATCAAAGCACTGTTTATAACTCGTTTACCTTCATGGAGCTGTTTTTTTTGAAGATCTGGCTCAATGTTAATCTTAAAGTAAATGTAAACCAAGCATATAATGCCCCTGAAGTATAGGGCTTCTTCAATGTGAGCCACAGCTAATGATCACAGAATAAGTCAACAATTTTAATATTAATATCAATTATGCTTTTCACTCTCATTGAGAATATTAAATGTTTAACATACTGTTTCATAAGAAACATTATTTAAAAAAAAAAAGAAAAGCTATTGCCATGCATCTCTGGTGAGCATGGTAAACTAACACTACAAAAAAAACGCAAGCAAACTAATTTCATTACCTCTTCTCCAAGATTCACATTCATTTCCTCACTGACACGTTTTGCCACAGACATGGCTGCAACACGCCTGGGCTGAGTACATCCAATCATGCCGTAGTTTGAATACCCATCTTCACTAAGATACTGTGTTAGCTGAGTAGTCTTTCCACTACCAGTTTCTCCGACAACAATGACCACGTTGTTATCCCTGTAAGAATGAAGGAAAAAGAGGGATACTTAAATGTTGTTCCTTATTGCTTTCATCTTCCCGAGTTAGGTTTATCTTTTTATGTCCTTAAGCCACGATAAAAGTTGAATTAATTCCTAAGGTGTTTTACAAAGAACTACAGATGCTGGAAAAATCGAAGATAGGCAAAAATGCTGCAGAAAGTCAGCAGGTGAGGCAGCATCTATGGAGCGAAGGATCAGACTGAAGAAGGGTCTCGACCCGAAACGTCACCTATTCCTTCGCTCCATGGATGCTGCCTCACCCGCTGAGTTTCTCCAGCATTTGTCTACCTATGGTGTTTTGATTGCTTTTTCACCATTTAATATTCTCAGAGAACAGGAAGTATACAGAAGCTGCAGATGCTAGTTTACAAAAAAACCAAAAAAAGTGCTGGAGGACAGACCTCGTCTGTGGAAAACATAGACAGGTGACATATCAGGTCGGGTCCCATCTTCAGACAGATTGTTGTTTTTTGGGGGAGGGGGGGAGAATTCTGGGAGAGATGGGGCAGGGCAAAGCCTGGTAGGCAATAGTGAGGAGGGTTTTCTGATTGGCAGATGGTCGAACAAAGGCCTTGGATGAAAAGACAGGAGGTTTTAGACAAAAGGATTGAAGAGTATGGGAATGGAAGAGGAGTTAGAATGGTTCATAACCAGAAGGTCCCGTGGCCTACAGGGCCTGTCCCACTTTCACGACCTAATTCACGACCTCTGCCGAGTTTGCCCTCGACTCATATTCGCAGCATGGTCGTCACAAGGTCGTAGGTGGGTCGTAGGAGGCCGTGATGCTAGTCCTAGGTACTCGTGGCATCAAGTATGTCGGGGCGTTTTTTCTAGAATTATGAAAAATGTCCATGAGTAAAAAAGGTCCCATGTGTTAAGAACATCCTAGTCAAAGAACAGTAGATACGAGGAGTAAAATCAGATGATATGAGAATAAGAAATTTGAGATACGCGATTAGATGAGACCTTGCTGAAGAAAAGAGCAGGATCAGAGACAATAAGGCATGCAATTCCTCATACAGAATCTTAGAAAGTCAAGAACATGAACATATGAAGCTGAAAAATCACCAACCTGCATTATAAACACAAAATGACATCTTACCGTATTATATTGAGCAACTGCTCCCTGACGGCAAATATTGGTAGATACTGTCTCTGTTGAAGAATAGTTTTCTTTTTTGCAAATTCACTGCTTGCAACATTCTTGTCTTTCATGTGGTCAGCAAACTTTTGATCAGTTCTATATTTAAAAAAACATTGGAAAATACATTAGTGTATTTAACTGTAATAAGACCATGACTTTTAAATCATGAGACAACATCCAGCCACTTAAATGTGTATTGATGGGAGGCAGAGAGCAAATTACATTTTGTGATTAGTTAATTATTAAACTTGCATTTGTGAAAATACATCGGAAAAAGACAATATACAGAAGTGTGCAGGATTTATTTTATTTCTGAGATAATTTTCAGCTGCATATTGAGTTGAGCTGTCTCTTTGACAATTAAACAGTTGTACTGCAACATCTGTGTGAGAAACATCATTGCATTTCCTAATAATTACGTTAATGGATTACAAGGATGCAAGCTGCAAATTTCAAAACTACAATTATACTGCTTACTTGTTGGGCAATAGCTTACAATTTTCAAGATTAATTTTCATTTGTTTGGCCAGTTGTGCAATTTATGAATAACTTACAAACGAATATAAAAAAAAAAATAAAAAAAAAATCAGTGACTATTTTTCACACCTAACATCCTCCCATAGAAATCCTGTCACCATTAAATTCAATGTCCTCTGATTCCCAAACTGTTTTGTACAAAACCTTCCACATATTTTGTATTATTTTGCTGTTAGCTTTTACAATCTATTAGGACTGCGTTGTTCGAGCAATGGCCTCTAAATTCAGGCTGCTAATATTCCAGTCATATATTAAGAAACAGTAATCATTGAACCCCGTGAGAATAAATTGAGCAAGGATTCAACACCCTATTCAATATAGGACTCCTTGCAGGTCAGTTCAATTGACTGCAATTTTTAATTTAGGCCTCAAAATATTCTTCTCCAATTTAGGGAGTCTAAGCATTCAATAGTTTGGGATTAACACTGCTGGGTTTGCAAGCAAAGAATTTCACCGTGCCGAGTCACATGTGACTATAAAGTATTCCAACTATTCCTTTAAATTAGTTTAACTTATTTTAACATATTTTGCCGCTACTGTTTGGCAACCATTTTATTTTACGAATTAAAATGTTACAAATATTGGTGAAGGGCAAAAATTAAAACATTTTTTAAAAAGTAAAAATTAATCTACCTGTAATCCACTTTCCCATCTTCTTCTACATCTTTATCTTTCTCTTCTACCTGTTTTATGCCCATGATGTCTCCCAATTTAGTCCCAGCCAGTTCCCAGTGTTTATGCTGAGCCTAAAAAAGAAAAGTTGCATTAGAATTATATTATTAAAAAATACTTCAGCCATATCATAATTGTCACAGCTTTCAGAGAAACAAAATGGGCTCGGAAAATTCCATTCAATATTTCTTTATTTTCTCAATAGTCATTATGTCACACTTACCAAGTTAAAAGCAATATGTACAATATAAATGTTTAAGAAGGAACTGCAGATGCTGGAAAATCGAAGGTAGACAAAAATGCCGGAGAAACTCAGCGGGTCAGGCAGCATCTATGGAGCGAAGGAAATAGGCAATGTTTCGGCCTGAAACGTTGCCTATTTCCTTTGCTCCATAAATGCTGCCTCACCCGCTGAGTTTCTCCAGCATTTTTGTCTACCCTGTACAATATAAATGTAGTGCTAGCAAGCATTGTGTGTTACAGATATATTGTAACAGCATCTTGAAAATATTGTTACTTCAGCTGAACAAAATGCTAAATAGCACCTACAAATAGTTATTAAAACCAATTAGCTAACATGAGAAATGAAGTCTCTCAGATTGACTATGTCATACCAACAGCAATAATATGGCACCGTTTTAAATTTTACCCAAGAAACATATCAATTTAAAATTACTACATTTCAATCCAATTGTGAAATATCTTTGTCAAATTGTGAAGGTTCCAGAATTGATCCTTGAGAAATGCAGCTATACTATTGTATATATTATATACTATACTATAGTATATACTATAGTATATACTATACTATACTATGCAGCCTATCAATCAGATGATATCTTAGTTTAGTTTATAGATATAGCATGGAACCTCGACCCACCGAGTCCTTGCTAAGCAGCGATCTCCACACCGTAACACCAAAGTCCACACTGACCATCCTACACACTAGAGGAAGTTTGCAGAACCCAATTAACCTACGAACCTTGGAGTCTCTGGAATGTGCGAGGAAATTGGAGCATCTGGAGAAAACCCATGCAGTCACAGGGGGAATGTGCAAACTCCGCACAGACAGTACCCGTAGTCAAGATCGAACCCGGATCTCCGGCGATGTGAGGCAGCAGCTCCACCAAAACGCCACTCCCAAATTTATGTTATTCATATTTCAACCAAATTACGATAAAATGGCTCCCGAAAGTTTACAAAATCTCATCTAAAAGAATCCCCAATTCACCACACCGATGGCAATCACAAAAATTCAATCAGAGATGTACCCTACACTTCACAGATCTTTCTGCACATACTATAATTCTGATGCTTAAAATTGATTCCAACTGACAGGTCTGATTCTACCTTTGCCTCCCTCCTTGAATGAATAGTTACAAATTTACAATCCAAACCACATTTACTGAAATCAGATTTTTGGGAAATTATACCCAATTTATTTGTAATTTCCTCAGTCTGAAATCCTGGAAACTTGTCTATCTTATCATAACTCCCCTTAAATAATTTTGCATATTGAATTCACAATACTACTTCCTTAGCTCTTATTTAGCTCTTTTTATTGCTGTGACAACCGGCATCAATAAAAGTTGCTTCGCAAGACTGTTGTTTATTTATTTGTCCATTGTAGCACAACATGCAGTTTCTTACTGAACCCAGTTCCTTTAAATGCTTCAAAGCATTTAAAGCAATTAGGTTTAATCTTTTGTCTATTGTCGATCTCCATTAAGTCTATATTCTCCTGCAATTACCAAGACTTACTCTGAATTCCCACTTCTGGCAACACACAGTAAATTCATGTTTTTCAGGTATTTGTGCATCCAGAATTTTCATGCAACTGGAAAAAATTCTAAGAATAATAAGCAATTTAGTTTAGTTTATCAGTTTAGAGATACAGCGCGGAAACAGGCCCTTCGACCCACCGAGTCCTTGCTGAGCAGCGATCTCCACACCGTAACACTATCCTACACATGCTAGGTAACATTTTTACATTTACCAAACCAATAAACCCATAAACCTGTTTGTCACTTAGTGATCCCCATCAGTCTAGAGTGCATCAGCCCCACATGTATTTACAAATGCCAGGCTGGTTCCAATAGTGTTACATAAAGTGTAAATGAATTTTGCCCATCTATCCACTACATCAGATAACAATACTCCCGACAAAGGTATGAAATGCAAATGTTCTTTTAATATCAAAAACAGAAAGTAGAAGCAGGTAAAAGGCCTGAAAAAAACTAAAAATAGTATTGTTCTTATGGAAGAATTGAACATTGATTCCTCAACACTTTGTTACATTACTTCACAAAGTCCAGTTAATGAGTTCCTCCTGGACGCAAAGCTACATACAAGTTTTGAAAAGTGCCATGCAACATATACAGTGAAGGATGACAATCAAGATCACACTTTATAGGATTAGTTTTCCTTAGAGTACCGAGGACATCTCAGGGATAATGCTATGGAAAAAGTAGAGGAATTTTATAAAAAATGAATCTTTTAAAGATTCAGTGTGGAATTCAAAAATTAAATGCCTTTAGTGAAAAGAAAACTAGCAGTAGAGGCATTTTGTGAAACTTAAGGATTTAGCTGTTGAATAATCTGGCTGTCGAGCATATTTATGATGCTAATGAAACAAGGTTAATGTGGTACTGCCTTCCAAACACAACATTAACTGCTTTTAACATGCTTTTAAACAAAAAAATCTCTCAAATATACATGTGCGCAATTGCCACATGAATCCTGTAAAGAAGTCTCAACAACACATTGTGTCTTAACTATAGTTTATTAACAGTTCACAAACTACTGCTCTAGCTGTACGTGGTCTGTCACCGGAGCTAAAGAGAGCGGGCTAAGGGTGGGAAGCATGCAATTATACACCTAATAGGGGGAGTGGTTAGTGGTGGTGAGGTCACTATGTTAAAGGCACATGCACTAGCCATCTACAAATCCATCATGTGCAATTGTTATCAGGAAGTATTCGAAACCAAGTTTTACAGATATCATTCATCTCCCTGTCGATTATCAAAAGAATGCCAAAATGGATGAAGATACTTGTATAGATTCATCATGTTTTTGACAAAGCATTGGTGTACAAAGGTTCCTGAAGACAGCAAAGAAATGTTTTTGTTAGATAACTCTGCACTCATTCTTCTGCAAAAAACATTGTGAAAGGACATTTTTTTGTTATTTTTCTCCCTGGCCGGGTGACAAATTTAATTCAGCTTATGGGTCAGGGCTTAATACAAAATGTGTGCATTTTGTAACAGAATGAAAGTGATGATGGATGAGTGACAGAGGAAAACATTTACTGGTAAATTGCTGTCAAAAGGATTTTAAAATGTGTTAAAACTTGTTGAGCAACGAAATGGCATTTCTGCTCACACGGTAATGCAGATTCATCTTCTTCATTTACACTTTTTGCATGATATAAAAAAGTAATGTAAGCAAGCGTATATAAAGGTAACAAGCCTAAATCTTCTCAGCCATGTCTTTAAAAGTCCTGTGGAAATTGATGAATAATCTGCATTGCCATTTTGACATTTAGAATTTAATGATTTTAGTTTAAATGATACCCTAACCTTTGCTAGGACATGCATAAAAGTCCATGCATAGCCTATATAAAGTTGATTTGCTTTTATGAACACATGTTTAGTGAATTTAGTTTAGTATTACATAAAATAAGTGTAAAAAAACAGGTTTTGTTTATTTATGTTAATACCCAAGGGCAGTGCAGTTGTAGGCCTATTAGAGCAACATCCTCTTTGAACATTTGGCACATCATGTGATAGTGAATAAGAAAGGTCTCGACCAGAAATGTCACCCATTCCTTCTCTCTAGAGATGCAGCCTGTTACTCCAGCTTTGTGTGTCTATCTGCAGCCATTCATTTGACTTATTTTTCCTGTTGTACAGTAATTATGTTTAGCATTAACATACAATTGCTGTATATAGACATTTTAATATTTATAGGGCAGCTAAGTGCTATACAGTTCAGTAATTTATTTGTATGTTCATGCATAGAATAGTGGAGTGATACAAAACAAATGAACATTTCTCATGTAACTGGCATCCCACATGGATGCCAGATGGCTGAATATGTGCGGCACAAAAGTATTTTCAATGAAATCAATTCATGTTAACTCTAGCTCTACAGCTCTCCCCATTGATTACACTATTACAGCGATCAGACACTAATCAATAACAAAAGCAGAAAATGTGAGAAATACTCAAGGCAACAGGAACAAGCTAGGGTTTCATGGTATTATGCCCTTTACAAAATTGCCTGGTTGATAGATTAATGGGGGCAATTGGAGAGAGAGTTAAAAAAACAGGGGAAGATGTAAAGCTGTGAGATACAGGTCAGAGCTATTACAGAGAGTCAGATCAGGCAGTACTTGTAGAGAAAGAAAAACTCATTTAACATGACAAACATAATCCTTGGTACAGGACCGGTCAGTGCTGATTCAAAAAGACAAAGCAAGTTATTGCAATTATTAATTTCAATATTTAGAACTGAAGATTACAGTGTCTAAACAAACAACGAGGACCTTAAGTCCGAAGAAGGGTCTCAACCCGAAACGTCACCCCTTCCTTCTCTCCAGAGATGCCGCCTGTCCCGCTGAGTTACTCTAGCATTTTATGTCTATCTTTGGTTTAAACAAGCATCTGCACATCCAGAGACCCAAACAGGATGAAGCAGAGATTCAATTAAGCATCATCCAATCAAGGATATTACATCTAGCACGCACAACATGGTCTCAAAGTCATATAGAGACAAAGCCTTTGCCCACGAAGTGCGTGATGAGAAATGCGGATTCAAAATCCTATACTAATCACGGTTGAAGCCTTGCAGTGCAAAAGGCATGCAGCCAAAATGGTAAGCTCAAAACAAATAATATTCCAACAGCCAGCTAACTATACCCCAGGCTTAATCAGCTGTCATAAAAGTAAATGTTTGTGAATGTCTTGGACATTCATGAATAGATAAAAATTATAAAAAATAAATTAAAACATACCACTCGAGAAAATTTTAATCCATTTAAAAATGCTTATTAAATATTAGCATCAATACTGACACTCGTGTTGACAGCCTTGCAGTGCTGGAAAAAGTCATGCAGCCAAAATGGTAAGCTCAAAACAAATAAATCTTCCAACAGCCAGCTAACTATACCCCAGGCTTAATCAGCTGTCATAAAAGTAAATGTTTGTGAATGTCTTGGACATTCATGAATAGATAAAAATTATAAAAAATAAATTAAAACATACCACTCTAGAAAATTTTAATCCATTTAAAAATAACAAGAATAATTAAATATAGAGCATCTGAATTACTGACACTCGCCTCTTTCCCTTGTAGCTCTTTTCAACACCTCTCAATCAATAATAAGAATGGAATTTTCAATATGCTGGAAAATGGCATTGCATTGCAAGACCAATGTCACATCACAGTGAGGAAATTACTGGCAAAGCACCGATCAAGAAGTTCAGGACATGTTCACGAGGGAGTCCTTACAGTTTCAGAGGGAAGTGCTGGTGTTGCACAAAGGACACCTAGCATTTCTCACCAAAATCAGATGAATTAACATAAATTGTCAAGCTGTTAGTCTTGGAATATAGGTAACCAAATAAAATAACCATTTTGGGCTATTTATTCATTTATACCCTTATAATACCAGCACACCAATTTGGTGCAGTGCTTAAAATAGGTCACAATATGTTTGTCACTGAGTGCTGTAATGCCACATTTCAAGATTTTCAATGGGCAACATGAAATTGGTGTAGATCAGTTTTATTTTATATAATTTAAACATGATAAGCTTAAGTTTTAAATCTTAAGAGTCATGGAATCATACAGCGTGGAAACAGATACTTCAGCCCAACTTGCCCACATCGACCAACATGTCCCATCTACAAGAGTCCCACCTGCCTGCATTTGGCCCATCTCTCTCTAAACCTGTCCTATCCATGTACATGTCTAATTGTTTCTTAAATGCTCTTAAAATTGAAAAATACTACTCGTATTCAAATTTCACATTTTAAAATAATCCACTCCTCTCACCTTGTAATAAATTCTTCCCTGCAATTCAAAGTAGCAGGACTATTTTTAAAATATAATCAATTTACCTTTTTGCGCTCTTTCTGCTCACGGTGCCTGCGCACGAGCTGGCTTCCTTTGCGAGAGATGATTGCCATGTCGGATGTGGCATCTTTTACTGGAATCACTGGCTCAGGCTGTCAAAAGAAAGAACAGCATTAAAAGCATAATCAATGGAAGAAAAATAGGTCATTTTGTCCTTCAAGCCTACCGTATCATTCACCAACATCATGGCTGCTCTGCCATTTTCCTCCTTCAACCCCATATTCCTCAATTCCCTTATATTCAGAATTCTATTGTTCCGTTTAGTGTGAAATAAATGATAGAGTGCCCATGTCTCTCCAAACATTGGCCACCCTTAGAGTGAAGATTATTCTGAGACCGACTTATTCTAGACTTCTCAGCCAGTGGAAACATAAACGCAGCATCCAGTTTATCATGCCATGTTAGAAGTACAGTCTTTTTACAAGTACCTGAATTCTGGAAACTCAAATCCTCTTGAGATAAAGGCCAACGTACCATTTACTGTACTGTTACATTTCCTTTCAATAACTTGCATGCAAGAACAATTAGAAAATGGATAACGGCCAGACAAATGAGCAGGAAAGTATTTCTGGAACCTTCAGGGTCAATTTTGCTCTGAGTTTCCTCGTTGCCAACCACTGGGAGCAATGTTTCCTCAGAGGTGTGCAGTCACTCATGGGCACAGTTCTCGACATCATGCTGCATTAGACAATTTTCTCATCACCGTTTGCCCCTTTGATCAATTACCATAAATCTGTTGTCTCATCACTTACACTTCTATCATCTGACTGAAGTAGCTTTCCTTATATACTATATCATAATTCTTTATGATGGTGATCGGCTCCATTAAATCTTCCTTTACACTTCTATACTCCAAGCATATTCCCAGATGTTCAAGCTAAATGTGCCTGAAGTTCAACATCCATTGGAACGTACTCTGCATTCACGCCACATTAATCAGTTCCTTCCTAAAGTGGGCTGCTTAAAATTATATAACCATAGCTGGGTTTCAAGTGGAAATGTAAAAGTTCAGCACAATTCTATTCATATTTTTGTATCCGAACACATTTCAAACATGTCTGTGAACCAATTAACACACTACAGGTGCACTAAAGCTGGCAGCATACATTACTTCCGGGATAGATTTGGAACAATGCCACCCCTGTGAATATTTGAAGAAATGGTTTTTTGCTGGGTACAAAATTATTTTTTTCTTTAAATATTTTAAACTATTAATCATTTCCAAACATTAAAAATCATACTTCCCTTTGAAAGGAACATAACGGCTGGCAGCCTAACATAGATCTCTTGACTCCAACATTATTCTATATAGACAAGTTTAGGACTGGAGTTTGTTAAAAAAAAATAACACAGCTGGCTGTGGACTTACTTGTTTGGTGAAGACAATTCGTCCATCCAGGAATGGCGGGACTAAATTATGTACTAATAAATGAACTCTAGTTGCATTGTCCTCTTCGAAATCTTCATCCACTTCCAGACGTTGAACCACACCACTGGTTAACATTCGATTTGTTTCCCATCGCTCATTATCCTACAAAACAGCCATTTAGCAACAATTAATAAATTCTGACATATTCTTCAATCAATTGTACCGTATGAGATTAATGGAATCAAATGTCTGACTACAATTTTGTTAACAAAATATAACTCGGCTTCAGCAAGAATCTAATGAAAAATAAATCTAACTCGGGAAAGGGCTTGAATGCAATGTGGTACAAAATGTGATACAGCTAGACAAATATTTGACAAAACCAAATAAACCTCTTGATAATTATCAAGTCTTTGACAAACCTGAATTTCAAGGAAACCAACATTGAATTCAGCAAGGTAACACCACAAGTTTTAAAACTTGTCTCAAAATATAATCTTAGGCAAGTTTTTGGTTAACGTGTGCGTCTTAAAATTGCATACTCTAGAAATAGGTTTACATTTTACACTTTTTTTTCTGGAATCTTTCAACAAATTGGGGTAGCGAATAAACAAAATATGATCTGTACCTCATTAATCTGTCTCTTCTGAGCAGAAATTCTTTTCTGAGACTGTTTTTGCAATAATTGTTCCCGTTTCTTCACATATTCTTCTGAAGTGTATGCTAGAGGATTATGAAAGTCATCATGTCCTTCGTCCATCATGTACCAATCTCTATCTGCTTGCTACAGACATTTCAAAAACACAAACAAGATAGAACAATAATATAATTGTTTATCAAATAAAACTGAAAATTAGGTTTTCACTACGCTCCCAATTTTTTACAGATCAAGGATTCTGTAATGATTCAATTTTGATGTAAATAGTGCTGCCATAAACATTAGAACGGTATACACATCTTCAATGTACATATTATCAATAGAAAATCATGTTTACATGTAAAGAAATCTTTGCAGGAAGACTTAGCAACTTACACCATACCAGTGATCACAATCCTACTGTCAATAAGTAATGTGAAAGGAAATTTGGCTCAATGACTAATTTTCAGGACCTCCTCGGTTATAATGTACTCAACCTTGCATTCAAAATCACGGACTTGAGAAGATAATTTAAACTACTGTAAAAATCTGATAGTTTGGCACCCTTTGAAACTTTGAGAGGGCAGGAAAGGGTTCCCACTGAGCAAGATGCTGAACCATTGGTATTTCTGGACAGCTGGGTATCGGATTTTCAAAGTTTCACTGTTTCAGGCTTGTGCAGTGCTCTTGAACTGCAGAATGAACACAGGTGCTGTCTCTGAGACATTAAACCTTTCTTATTGTTAAATTGAAAGGAATCTGTAGCACTATTCAAAAGAAGTGTCTAACCCAATAGCATTCCATAACTGGTTATTTTATTTTGTGTTGCACGTTTGACTCAATTGCAACGGTGATGAAATTAAACGGTAGATTCATATTGCAAAATAATGCAACCATATACTTAATTTTAAGTGGTACTTTAAGTCAAATCGATTCTCATATGCACAAGGGCGGTGAGGTACACAGTGAAAATCTTGCTGCAGCAGCATCATAGGCACTGACTCAAACACACAAAAACAAATTAAACAAAGATCACAAAAAAGGCTGTAAGGCAGTAAAATTGAAAAAACTATGCAAAAATAAAAACATAAGTGAAAAACAATTCTTTCCATTGAAAAACAAATTTACAACCTGATGAAAGGAGATTTACACAAAGTGTAAATCCTAGATTTTATGTTTTTATTTCAATTTTCAGCATTTTCACCCTGAATATGTCTTGACAAGATAAACCCAATAGCACCATCGCCATAGGAGAAATTAATGGTCTACAACAATAACCACAGACACATGAAAATTTAGCCCATAAGGTCCAACACTGCAGACAATGTTGGACCTTGATAAGGAAATGCTGGTTGATTACCTTCAACCACCCTCCCGAGTTGATTAATCAATACTGAGGAACTTGGGATGGGAGGGTGAGGGGGTCTCAAGTGCTAATGAGTGGATCATTAGCATTGCCACTGACTGATTTGGCTATGCCCTAAAGAACATGAATGCCAGGCTACATCTGTGGCAGGTGATGAATAAATTAATTGAAGGGATAAAACTAAATGAATGTTCCCACCAATCTCCCCAAGGCAAATACATCTGTCCATAAGTTGAAAGGCCAAAGTCTGATCTCCGCAGCAAGGTCACCCTCCATTGTGATGTGTGCTGCATAGGGGAGACCACAGTACACTTTGCAACAAGACTGAGTATATATGAAGCGTTATGGGCAATTCAACTGCTACTATCACAATCTCCAACCTCAAGGGCCAACATGTCCTTCAATATACCGCTATTATTATGACAGGGGGTTAAAGGTGGTCCATTGGAGCATACTGTGGGCAGCACAAGGTTTGCAAAAAGACAGACCCAAGTTGAAGTGCTAACACAAGCTCCTAAACTGCAAAAGTAGTGTGCTGTAGACCTAAGCAATCCGAGGATCATCTCATCAGATCAAACATGGAAACAAGGAACTGCAGACGGTGTACATAGGCGAGATCCTGCGCAGACTCGGCAACCATTTCGCTGAACATTTGCGCTCAGTCTGCCCAGGCCTAGTGGATCTCCTGGTTGCCAGACTGACAGTCCTGTCCTGGGCCTCCCCCATTGCCAGAGTAAGGCCACACTCAAACTGGTGGAACAGCACCTCATATTCCACATGGATAGCTTACTATCCAATAGAATGGACATTGCATTCTCCAATTTTAGGTAACTAATTTTAGGTTGGTAGATTAATTGACCACTGTAAATTACCCCTTGCATGCAGGCGAGCGGTAGAATAAGGTGGGAGAATGTGGGGACAATTTTTTTTTTTTTAAATTGTATTAATGCAGGATTAGTATGAATGGGTGACCGATGTTGTCAAGTATTTGAAAGGATGAAGTGCTGTATCTCTCTGTGACTAAATTAGGAGCAGGATAGAAAATATCTGTGACAAATCAAATATAATGTATAAAAATTGAGATTATTCCTTTAGATACAAATAATAGACTGTTACTATTAATAACTACTATATTAAATGGTGGACGACCATATCATGTTAGTGTTCAAAGATAATTGGATGACCCTCAGCAAAAAAAACGATAAGTTCACTACTTGCATGTTTCCATGTTAAGAGGGCAAACGTATGATGCCATTTGAAACAGCGCAACACAGTAATCTGCTACAATTGTACAGGGCTGCAGTCAAATCACAGCTGGAGTGCTGTGTAGTTTTAGTCTCCTTATTCAAGGATGGACAAACACACCTTGAAGGCAATGTACATGTATTTACAAGATAGATTCTTGGGATAACACATTAAGCAGGAAGATTTCTCCAATTTCTAAAAAATGTTCAACTTTATTGAAACATTAAAAACTCCAAGGAAAGTTCATTGAATAAATGCTGAAGGGATATATCCCTTGGTGGAGCAGAATTAAACCCGCAAAGGGATATTCTCAGGGTAAAGGATTAATCACATAAGACTTACGATGAGCAACTGTTACTCAGAAAACGGAATCCTTTAATTCTCTAAAGTTGTGAATGCTGAGATATTAAGTATATCTAACACTGAGAGTTTGGGGTGACAGAACAAATCAATGGTTATGTGGACCAGGCGTTTAAATTATATTCAGTCATTACTGAATAGCTGAGCAGGCTTGAGGGGCCATAATGGCCTACCTCTACACAAATTTAATGTAGTTCATATAATCCATGAACAAGTGCTATGTGCACAATTCTAATGAGCTCCCTCCAGAGTTCCTCACCATCACACAAGCTAACTTCAATCAATTCAACCCCTGAAAATAAAACTTAGACTTCTGAATGCAGCAAAGTCTACGGAAGACAAAATCTCGGCTGCAGCATTGAAGGCCTGCGCACAGAATTACCTAGATCTCCAGCAGAGTTACAATTCTGGCATTACCCAAGTATATGGAAAGTTGCCAAGCTGTGTACAAAAGGAGAGATAAATCTAATTCAACTAATTACCACCGAGTGAGTCTACCGTCCATTATGAGGCCACTACAGGTTTGTCCTTGGCATTAGGGTGAGGGTTATCAACACAAACATATTCATTAATAACCCACTCACTAAAGCCCAATTAGATTCAGAAAAGGAGTTCCATTTAAAGTAGTCAATGGCTAGTAAAGGGCCGAATGACCTACTCCTGCACCTATTTTTTTATGTTTCTATGTTTCTAAAGGAAATGCACATCTGTGATTGGAGTCATACCTTACCCAAGGATAGTTGTGATTCTAAATTGGGCGAAGGCTAATTAAAACAGCATTAGGCAGGAAATGGAAATAGATTGGTTCAATGGTGCTTTATTGTCACATCTGAGAAGTACAAATGCAGTGAAATATTTTTCTTACAAACTGCCCAGTAGACTATCACCATACCACACCCCAATTAGTAGTTGTACATAAATAGTCCACTGAACCCACATGCAATAGATAACCTGTCTTGGTGCCCTTTTCAAAGTCCAGTCCACTCTAGTTGTTATAAGAGGTGCCCGATTCAGACCAGCCACAGGCTGCTGTGGGCCTCCAGCCTCCTATTTCCTTGGTCAACTAGCAACCGATGCCTGCTCCTCATCAGTTCACCCTTGTCCCACAGCTGACCTCGCAGATGTGGTAGGTCCAACCCCGGTTTCCTCCTCTCCTACCAGACTTGCTCCTCTCCTGTCGCATCTGGTCGTCATCGCCGGCTCCATCCTCCATAAAGAGCAAACACATCTTTGATTTGTTTTTCTATGACTCTTAGAGCAGCCTCAATGCCATTTCTATGAGCAGCCTCGATGCCAGACGTGCTGGCAACAGTGGATATCTTTTGAGTACAGACATCCAAGGTCCAAGATATCATCATACTTGAACATCTCGGTATAGTTTCTTCCCTCCGTGTTCAAAACAGTTTCCTTCTCTCCTCTCCTGTTGGCCGTTTCATTCAAGAAGCGACGAGCGATTCCTCTGGTCCCACAAACAACTGCGTTTTGTGCCACTGACATAATTAGTGAGAAGTCAAAGTGCACCTTTATGATAGGCAACTTCAGTTTAACCTCACACAAAAGACTATGTTCCATTATATTTATAAGCCACAAAAGCTGGATGTAATTTTAACTACATTTACACTCGAGTCTTCGATCTTGCCTGTGGTATCATTTTTTAAACTCATTTCCTTGCTGCTCTTTGTAGACTCAAGACTGTTCAGAAGAATCATGGTCGATGAGTTCATGTTACTTGTCTTCATCTTCCTTCTCCACCAGTTTGTCTGGATCATCTCCGGCCTCCTCTTCCTCACTTACATTTCCTCATCCTATTTTTAACACTCTTTGGCATCTGTGGCGTCAGTGTGTCCTTCATCTGCATCAATGATTTGGACCTCCTCCTCACTAGCTAGTTTGGGGAGTGGCTGCTTGAGGGTAAATCCACATATAACTTGTTGGAGTCTTTCAAAGGCCAGCTGGTTAGTCCAGGGTGAGCATTTTCCTGTGTGGTTGAAAGATGCGGTGCCAAAGTTCAGGAACCTTGGATGACAAGAGATCTTGTAAAGTCAAAATTCAAGGTGAAAATAAAACTGAAATTGGACAAGGCCCTAGAGTAATGTAAAGGAAGCAAGAAATGCTCTTGGCAAGTAGGATTAAGGAGCACCCTTTCCCCAGAAACACTCTTATTTTTAACAGATATATTAAAAGTAGGAGGGTAGGTCCACTCAAGGAGAAAGAAGGGAATCCACATCTAGTGTCAGGGTGAACAAGGGAGAGAGGGGGAGAGGGGTGAAAAAGGAGGGGGAGGGGGAGGGGGAGGGGGAGGAAGGTGCAGAGGAGGTGGGGAGGAAGAAAGGTCAGCGCTCCTCGGACAACATCGCTCCGCTGCCTTGGCCGTCCCTGTCCAACGCCAAAGTGCCCCTCCTCCGCCAGCCGACAGGAAGGTGCGGGGCGGAGCTGAGCGGTGCTGCTCAAAGATCCTATAGTTCTTCACGCCTCCCCCTCTCTCCCCTCTCTCTCCTCCCTCCTCCCAGCCTTGCGGGCGGGGATGTTGTGAAAGTGCCGTTGGCGGATTTGCAAGCAGTGACCATTATCAGGGTGATAGCGGTCTCTGCTTGCAAATCCGCCAACATTGCTTTCACAACCCCTCTCACACGCCGAGGCCGGGAGGAGGGAGAGAGGGAGGGAGAGGGAGGTTCCTTCGGACGGGCGAGGTGCGGGAGGAGGAGGCGATGCAGCTGCTGCCGCTGCTCGGAGCCCGTCATTCGTTTTGACCCTTCGCCACCACGCACCTAGTATCTTTGCCCCACAATCAAAGATACTAGACGAATGCAGCCGCCGCCGCCGACACGAAACGTCACGTTCTTATTCTCCAGAGATGCTGCCTGACCTGGAGTTACTCCAGTTTTTGTGCCTATCGGTATAAACCAGTATTTGATTGCCAAGCTGGGCAAAATGAGTCGGCATTTAGGTTGCCCGGCTGCATTTTGAGTGGTCAATGGCACCCGGGCAACCTCTAATTTCAAGCCCTATAGCAGTACATAAAATTTTAAAGAGACATATTTAGCTGATGGAGACATTTTCCACATTTAGAAATGCCAAATACTAAAGGGCATAGGTTTATGGTAAGAGGCAGAATGTTTAAAGTAGATGTGCAAGACAAATATTTTATATCTAGAGTGCCAGGTGGCTCGGTTATGCTGCCAGGGAGGTGGTGGAAGCAGATATGTTGATGTTCGAGTTCCATGTTCCATCACACACCTGACTCTTCAGTAAAGTAAGTAATCCATTTCTGATGCAGCAAGATTCAGCAATGACCTTCAAGTGTGAGGGGGATGGAAATGACAGCATTTGCATGATACAAATGTTGAGCAATGACTACTTTAGACTTTAGAAATATAGCGTCGAAACAGGCCCTTCAACCCATGGAGTCCATACCGATCACATGTACACTAGCACTATCCTACATTCTAAGGACAATTTACAGAAGCCAATTAACCTGCAAACCTGTACATCCTTGGGAGTACGGGAGAAAAATGGTGCACCTGGAGAAAACCCACGCGGTCACAGAGAGAACATACAAACTCCATACAGAGAGCACCCGTAGTCAGGATGAAACTCGGGTCCCAGGCGCTGCAAGGCAGCAACTCTACCGCTGCGCCACTGTGCAGCCACAACTAACCGGAAAGCCAAAGTACTCAGTTGATTTTCAACAAGTTCTACATGGTCACAATCCTAGAGATCATAATTAGCCAGAAAATAAATTGGACCAGGTCTGTAAAGACTGTTAATACAAAAGCATCAGCAATGGTATCTGACGCCAAATGACTCAACTCCTGACTCTACAAAGCCTTTCCACATTTAGAAAGCAAAGAGTAATGGATTACTGTTCATTTTCCTGCACAAGTCTATTATGTAAGATGACTTACACCATCTGGAACAAAGGTGTCTGCATGATTAACACCTTGACTAAAAGGATTACAGCTGTTAAAGATGTACGTCACTTTCTCAAGAACAATTAGGAATGGGCACATGCTTTGTCAGCATTGGCCATCTATCTATATATTACTAAAAGTCTGTTCTTGACCGGTTTTGGCCATCTGTGCTGCGATTTCCGAGAGAACGCCGCCATCTACGGCCGTCATTTTTGGCCACCTTGCTCAGAGCCCCCCTTCGCCGTATATGTGCCGAGGATTTTTCCCGTCGATGAAAAATTAGAGATATTAATGATTTTACAAATTTCCCCATTCTCTCTGCTGCCCTTGCTGGCGGCAGGGAGGAGGGACTATAAAACCAGGAAGTGGTGTGCCTCAATCAGTGTCTGCAAGCTGGTGGAAGGCAGAGGGTTACGTTTCTCTGAGCTGTGAATAACACTAAACACATGTCTACTCAAATGTAAGTGTCCTTAGTGGTTCTAAAACGCTTGCAGAATGTGTCTATTGGTTCTAAAATGTTTGCAAAAAGTGTTTATTGGTTCTAAAATGTTTGCAAAAAGTGTCTCTTTTGGTTCTACGATGCTTGCAGAATGTGTCTTTTTTGGTTCTAAAATGTTTTAGTTCCCCCCCTTTTTCCCCTTCCCCCCCCCCTCTCCCCTCCCCCCCTCTCTCCCTCCCCCCCTCCACCCTCTCTTTCTCTCTCCCGCTCTCTCTCCACCCCCCCCCCCCCCCTCCTCCCTAATATAATATATCTTTTCCTCTCCTCCCCTCCCCCCCCTCTCCCCCCTCTCTCCCTCTCCCCCCCCCCCCCCTCCCCCCCTCCCCCCCTCCCCCCCTCCCCCCCCCCCCCCCCTCCCCCACCCCCCCTCCTCCCCTAAACCCCTCCTTCCCCCTCCCCTCACCCCCTCCCCCCCTACTCATTACACAAAGGAAGCAAGTGAAAGTTTAACAAAAGCTTAACTGTGCAGAAGTTCTAATAATTTTCAAAAGACAAACAGCAATGTTAAATTCTTTTTGAAACATTTGTTTTAAATTAATGCACCTTACCCTTTGATCTTCTTCCCATTGTCTTTGCTCATCTTCATTCTCAAAATAAATGCCATCTTTACCATCCTCCCTTCTACCTAAATTAAATTGAGATATTTACAGTTTAGTCGAATACAGCAAATCAACCATAGCTGCAGTAGAGGGCGAGACTTTCAATCACAATTTGATTACGTTAAATTTCCAAATCTACACACCTTTGGAATGTGGGAAGAAACCGGAGCACCCCGAGAAAACCCCCACACTCATAGAGAACCTACAAACTCCGCACAGACAGCACCCGTAGTCTGGATCAAACCCAGGTCTTTGGCATTACGAGGCGGCAGCTCTATCACTGTGCCAGTAAGCATTCCGTGGAATTCGGAAGAACAAGGAATTACGTGATTTTAAGGGAGCTTGACAGGTAGATATCGGAATGTTGTCACTAAGGGTGCAATATTACGCTTGTGTAATATTACACCCTTTGTGAAAACGTGTAATATTAATAAGGTTTTAAAAGAACTATATCAATAGCAGGAAAAGCATCTAAAACTATACCTTTGCCTTTGGAAAGTCGCGGCGTTGCCCCCAGATGCTTTCTGTCATCAGCCCATTCATTGTATTTATACGATGGCGTTGGTAAAGGTGTATCCTCTTCATAATGGTTCCTTCTAGATCTGAACCAAACAAGACATCCATATACCATTATTCCCTTCATATTCAAGTACTTACCCAGGTAGTAAACTCTAAAATAGTCTATGGTGGCAAAATATACATTACAAAACAGAATGAATCATGGTACTTTGGATTTGTTAAATGTTGTGGATATTGAAAGGCTATACAGCGCAAGCAATTCTAGTCCACGATATAATCAACTAAATAAGCATCTTTCTGTCAAGAAGCATTTTTATGTCACAGGGAAACAGAATCCACACCATCTCAAATAGCTTACAATAAATTATTTTCATTGGGATCTTTGCCATATCCACATTTATGACAATGCATGAAATATTAGCATAGAATACTGCATTATCATGCATTGCTGCCAAAGCTCTGTGTGCAATACTTAGATTGTGTTACTTATGCAATTTTTCAAAATTATAGTAAAGCACCTGTCCCACTTTCTCGAGTCCTCTGCCGAGTTGAAAGGACCTTAAAAAAAAAATCAAGATTTTGATCTAAGAACTCCTCCTCCCAACTATCTTTTTACTCGTGAACTTTTTTGTCATGCTGGAAAAAACGTCCCGACTTACCTGATGCCCCGAGTACCCACGGCTGGCATAACGAGCCGCTACGATATATCTACGGACTCCTACAGACATTCTCAGAGTTTGAATCAAAGGGAAAACGTGGGAGAATTTGTGAGTAACACGGGAAAGTGGGACAGGCCCTTAAAGAAATCCTTGTTCCTAAAACTTAACTCCAATGCAAATATTTAATGTAAATATCATACTGAAAATAAGTTGCCATTACACATTCAAAATAAACCATCTTTAAGTTACTTAAAACAGAATGACTTGGGTTGTCTTATATTTTCATCTTCCTCACCAATTTTTTCAGCTAACTACCTAGTCTATTCCAATTCCTCATTCACTCTTTGGTATCTCATACAAAGCAGCCAATAATCAGGTAGCAGCCCTGTCAATTCTTCAACATTGGGAAATGTTTGAAATCACTCAAAGACATCTGTGGGATTACTATCTATCTATCTGATTTGAGATCAGTTAGCATAGATCAATTAGGGCATGAACCCATGATATATTTGCTCTGGCTCTTCATCATGACCCATCATGGGAAATTGTCCACAATGAGCAATTTAACTATCACGATGTTTAAATTGTAGTTGGGTCTACAATAATCACGGCTAGTCTCTTCGATTGCAACATGCTTTATCAACAACACAATCAGAATTGTATTTTATCCCCATCAGATAGAAGTTCCTTCCTGAAAAGCTGAAGCAGCAGCCATAATCATAACACCACAGCCATCTGTACTTAAAGTATATTCTTTTCTTTGGATTTCCATACCTTTCTTTATCACGTCTCTCAGTATCCCGGCCTGAACTCCGATAACTTCTTTCACTCTTATCCAAATCCCTTTGCGAGGGAGTAGGAGATGGTGATTCCCATTGAGATCGATGTGAATAATAAGTTCCATTCCCACTGTCATCATCCTCCCAGCTAGATCGAGAAGGAGTAAGAGCATCTATAAAACAAGGCATTTCAACAGTAATGCAAAACATTAAAATCAGGCCCCTTTCATTTCATTCTAAGCCATCAAACTACCCACCACCCACATTCACTCTTGCTGCATCTTCTACATGAAAGAGCTGGAACCCAAGAATCTATTCCACATTTTGGCAATGCTGTTGGTAAATGTGAAATTGTTCTATAATTTTCTCATATTTAGCTTTTTTCCCCCCACTGGTCTAGGTGAAACCTCTGATGTGAACAGATTTTAAAAGCTAAGAGACAGGAGGCACCAATAACCCATTGGAAAAAGAGCAGTACAATGAGACGGCTGGAGATAAAGTTATTTCTATATTTAGGCAGACAAAAATGCTGGAGAAACTCAGCGGGTGAGGCAGCATCTGTGGAGTGAAGGAAATAGGCAACGTTTCGGGTCGAGACCCTTCTTCAGACTAGACACAAATCTAGTCAAATCGCAGGTCACCAAAATACATTTAGGGAAGAATATTATTAAGCAGAATAATTTAGATGGCTCAGCTAGATCATGAAATCTACATTCACACTTGTACCCAGTATCATCCGATATTTTTTTCGGTAACTCGCTTTTGATTCCAGCCTTTAATACACTCAATGAGTGAGATACTACCATAGTCCCATCAGAAAATATCACAAACCTCTGCCGAAGGGATATTTTATTTAAATCCTAACTGGTAAACTGCTTTCTTGGATCTTTGCCTGCCAGCTTCTGACAGAAGCATACGCTGAGAGACACTTATCCATCATCTTTTTTCAAACTTTTTCCACATCAAAACAATCATTCTTCAAAATTCCAGAGAATAAAGATCTATCTTATTCATTCTCGTTTGTCTGTGGCAGGAAAGTAAATAGAGTCAAAGTCACAGTCCAATCCTTGTGTTCTACCCATGGAGTGGAACAGACAATGCGACAGCCAACAGGAAGAAGCGGCAGCTGGTGAGAGGAGAGGGAGTTAGCATGGTGACCGAGCACATCTTGACACTGGCAGGGGCGAGAAGAAGAAAACCGTCGCCAGGGGTACAACATGAGCGGCCACAATAGCCATGTCAAACCGACCATACGGTGGGTAAGGAAGGGTTCACTAGTGCAAACCAGCATCAACGGCTCAACGGCACCTAGTTTGAAGATGAAACAACACAAAGTGCTGGAGTAACCAGCGGACCGAATCAGTCTGAAGAAGGGTTCTGACATCCTCTATCCATATTCTCTAGAGATGCTGCCTGACCTGCTGGGTTACTGCAGTTCCTAGTTTCAAAAACATAAAATGATAATACCATATTCGGCTAGAGTGGACAATCGGCAATAACAGACACCATTTCCCCCCCAACTATTGTCTGTTGCTACAAGAATTTATTGTATTTATGTTCTTATTGTCAAGACCAAAGAAGAGTGACACAGAAAATAAGAATAAATAAGCATGGAGAACAGATAAATAATTGGCAAATGAATGTCAACATGAATAATTGAGAGCTTTTACAATTGACAAGAGTAAGAGAGATCAGCTTATTTGGAAAATAATAATCTAAATGTAAAGTAGAAAAAGCTCAAAAGCAGAAACACACTAATCATCTAGGTTAATAGGGCCATAATAAAGGATTTATTTCCAGAGTCAGATTGGAAAATATTTAAACTCATCTTGTAATGAGCATTAGTTTGCCCATTATGAAACAGCATTTTGGCCACAATAGGAACATTGTGCCTAGCTCTGCGAGCCATCTCTTGGGGAAGGCTCCAAAGAGATTTACAAAAATGATTCTAGGAAAGAGAAACTGAACAGACTGGACAGACTGGAAAAGCAGATGTTGTAGTTCTTAAAATAGAACAAGTTACAATGGGTAGAACACAAAGGCTGGAGAACGTAAAGGCTAGGTCAGGCAGTGTCTCTGGAGGATATGGATAGGCGACATTACAGGTCTGGGCCCTTCATCAGACTGTTTCATGGAGGTCTGATGAGGTATTTAAAAGCCTTGAAGGGTATAGACGGAAATGAAAGAAAACACATTATCTCATTGGCAAAGGGGGAGGGGGGGTAGTCAAGAACTTTGGAACATAAAATGAGGATGATTTGCAGAAGAAACTGAGAATAATTCTTTATTATGCAGTCACTGTTTAGTGTCCAGAATGCACCGATGGCGACTGTATTGGATGCAGATTCAATAGTAACGTTCGAAAGTATCTGAAAGGATACAATCTGCAGGGCTTTGAAGAAATGACAGGTAAATGGGACTAGCTGGATTACTCTTACACAGAACCAGAATTGATTCTGTGGGCCAAATGGCCTTGTGATCTGAGAAGTGAGCAATAAAATCAAGCATTAATTGCATGAATCATCACTAATGTTTTTCCTCCTAGCCATTTTCCAAGTAAATAATGTAGACCGAGCAGGTCTACATTATTCAAAAACAAGCAGCAGATTAACTATTCAATAATAATCAAACTGCATAAAAAAGGTATAATTTCTCCACATAAAATTGGGAAACATTTTCATTCATTCTAAATATTGATCAATATTTGTGCTCACCTTTCAATCTGTGCCTGGGTGTGTCAGGTTCATCTTTTCTGCTATTTCTACTTCGATCTGAGGAATTGTCTCTGTACCCTCTCTCACTTCGCTCCAACCTGTCTCTGTCCTTGGCTCTGGAAGAGCTGGACCTGCTCCACTCTCGATCATCTAGAAAGAACAATATAAATAACCATATTATCAGGATGGAGCTAATTTACATTTTCCCAGATGAAGCCAAGCTATGGTAGAGCACTTGTAAAACTTGTATTTGACTACCAGGTCTGTAAGGCTCTAAATGTTTCTCTCCCTATTGTTTTTTTTGAATGGCATTATTACATTTTCCACTCTCCAATTACTTATTTCAATAATAAATTTTCAAATCTTAGCACTGAATATAATTTACATAACCAATACAAAGCAAACAGATGGCCAGCAAAATTGACCCTTTCTTTAGTAATGGAGAGAAGGCAGGTACGGGATACTGAGTTGGATGATCAGCCATGATCATATTGAATGGCGGTGCAGGCTCGAAGGGCCGAATGGCCTACTGCTGCACCTAATTTCTATGTTTCTATGTTTCTATGTTTACTTGAAAACTATTACTTTATTTTCAAGTGACATGCTTAATACTTAACATTTTATTTTTAGTGAAATTATTATTATTCCAGGAGTCTTAACATTTTCATTAAACGAACAATTCTAATTTGGTAATCAGACAATATAGAACAAATTCAAAAGTCATCTCAATGCATTCAGCATCATTAATGTTTCCTTAGCAATATGCTATCTGAGCAGATTTAAACCTTGAGTTATAAACTGTTTAAGCTTTTAAAAATTAAGAGAATCAAGGAATGTATGGTTGGTGCAGTAAAGTGGTACTGAGGTATTTCAGCCATGTGGCAATAAAGGCATGAGGGAACAAATGGCTTTCTCCAGCTTTTACAGTATCCTCCATAATGTTTGGGACAAAGACCCGTCATTTATTTATTTGCTTATGTACTCCACAATTTGAGATTTGTAATAGAAAAAAAAAATCACATGTGGTTAAAGTGCACATTGTCAGATTTTAATAAAGGTCATTTTTCTACATTTTGGTTTCACCATGTAGAAATAACAGCAGTGCTTATGCATGGTCCCCACATTTCAGGGCACCATAATGTGTGGGACACAGCAATGTCATGCAAATGAAAGTAGTCATGTTTAGTATTTTGTTGCATATTCTTTGCATGCAATGACTGCGATTCATGGACATCGCCAGTTGCTGATGTCTTCTCTGGTGATGCTCTGCCAGGCCCGTATTGCAGCCACCTTGAGCTTATGCTCATTTTGGGGGCTAGTCCCCTTCAGTTTTTTCCTTAAAAGGCATGCTTAATTGGGTTCAGATTGGGTGATTGACTTGGCCACTCAAGAATTTACCATTTTTGGCTTTGTTTATAGCAACTGGCAATTTGTTTGGGATCATTGTCTCACTCTAGAATGAACGGCCGTCCAATGAGTTTTGCGGCATTTGTTTGAATGAGCAGATAAGATGTGTCTATACACTTCAGAATTCAGTATGCTACTACCATCAACAATTGTATCATCAATGAAGATAAGTGAGCCAGTACCTTCAGCAGCCATACATGCCCAGGCCATAACACCCCACCACCATGTTTCATTGATATGCTTTGGATCTCGGGCAGTTTCTTCTCTCCTCCATACTATGCTCTTGCTATCTGTTAATCTTTGTCTCATCTCTCCACGAGACCTTTTTCCAGAACTGTGTTTGGTCTTTTAAGCACTTCTTGGCAAACTGTAACCTGGCCATCCTATTTTTGCAGCTAACCAGTGGTTTGCATCTTGCAGTTTAGCCTCTGTATTTATGTTCATGAAGTCTTCTGCAGACAGTGGTCATTGACAAATCCACACCCGACTCCTGAAAAGTGTTTCTGATCTGTCTGCAGGTACTTGGGGATTTTTCTTTATTATGGAGAGAATTCTTCTGTGGAGGTCTTCTTGGCCTGCCAGTCCTATTGCAATTAGTAAGTTTACCAGTGCTCTCTTTCTTCTTAATGATGTTCCAGTTGATTTTGGTATGCCTAAGATTTGGCTGATGTCTATAACAGTTTTATTCTTGTTTCTCAGTCACATAATGGCTTCTTTGACTTTCATTGGCACAACTTTGGTCCCCATGTTGATAAACAGCAATAAAAGTTTCCAAAGGTGATGGAAAGACTGGACGAAAGACTAAGTGCTGAGAGCTCTCTTATACCTGCATTAAGGAGTCATTTAAACACACCTGAGCAATTACAAACACCTGTGAAGCCATGTGCCCCAAACTTTATGTTGCCCTGAAATGGGGGGGGGGGGGGGGGGAGACGGGACTGTGTATAAACACAGCTGGTGAAACCAAAATGTATAAAAAAACACCCCTAAATATAATCTGACAATGTGCACTTTAACCACGTGCTATTTTTTTTTCTATTACAAATCTCAAATTGTGGAGTACAGTGGCAAATAAATAAATGATGGTCTTTGTCCCAAACATTGAGGGCACTGAACTTCCGATATGTTAAAATTAGGTTTTGCAGGAAATATAAATATCGAAGTTCCCAATGGCAGCAGAGCTGGAGTCCCAAAATATGACAGCAACATCAGGTAAAATGATACAGTGAATTTGATTCACCATTGCAACCACATTTATGACACAAATAAAAATAGTTAAAGACTTACCTCTATCCCTCCTTGATTCACGATCATGGTCTCTGCTTCGATCTCTTTTCTTTTCCTTATCACTGTCCTTTGAAGATGCATAAACTCCGTGTTCTCGGCGATCTCGTTCTCTTTGCCGATGACGTTCCTTAAACTCCTCGCTAACACCACCTGTGTGTGAAGGTGTCTCTGCACCAGAACTCCGATAATATCTGCAAGAAATTTAACAATATTTAAACAATGCTCATGTAAAATATAGTGCCATAACTATTGTTTACAGTTTTAACTTAAATAGTAACCATTCAATTGTATTTACTGAATATCAAAGCATTGCAAACAATTTTTCTGGCAATAATCTCTAGAATATTAATCAAAAATTTATTGCAAAAATAAACTTATATACTTTGCAAACAAATTAAATACAATCCACTTGTTAGCTTACGCCAGAACTTGCTAACAGCAATGAACCATTAACTCTTAATAATTATCCTGGGGGGGTCAAGGAAAGAGCGTTCACGTCACGGCCCTGTTTTCACTAATCTTTCCACCATCACGCACGATAAGCACAAGAAGCGCAAGACAGACGCCATTGTATGCTGATGCCGAGAAGTGCGTTCAGCTCTGGCTGAACACTTCTGATCTTGTGTGTGGACTCGATAAGAAGAAGTAGGAGCCTGGGCAATACATGCAGCAGCTTGGCGTTTTAGGAGAAGGATGGTGAGGATAATGGTGGTAGAGCAAGGCTTGCAAATAAAACAGCAAACAAGCACATGACAGTGGCAATGCAGTGCGGATGATCAGCCATAATCATATTTGAATGGCTGGCTCGAAGGGCCGAATGGCCTACTCCTGCACCTATTGTCTATTGAACAGATTTCAAACTTGTCAGAGTTGTACAGAATAGAAACAGGCACTTCAGCCGCCTAGTCTATTCCAACTATCATTCCTATCTATACTAATCCCACATGCCTGTATTTATTGCATATCCCTCTATACACCGCTAACTCAAGTAAATGTTGTTACTGTCCCTGCCTCCAAAACCTTCTCTGGCAGCTTATTCCAGATCCCAACTTCTCGGTATTAAAAATGTACCCTTCGGTTCCCCTTTATACCTCCTTCCTCTCACTTACGGCCTCTAGTTTTAGTCACTGCAACCATGAGAAGAATTTGCATTGTCTTACCCAAGATATTGCTTGTGTCATTTTACTTTGTTGAATGACATAGATGCTTTAAGCAAATTTGGACATAGTACAGCAGAAAACAAACAAAAACACAAAAGGTTTTATAAGCATTATTAACATTAGTCAACTAAAATGTCTTGCCTCTCCTTTTTCCCAGCTTTGGCAGTTTTACTATCGCTCTCCTCAATTGGGCCAAAGTCTTCCTTTCCTTCTTCCCAGTCTTTGTATGAAGACACCTTGGATTTCTTCTTTTCCTCTTTTTCTTCCTTCTCTTCTTTTTCTTTTCTCTTCTGAGCAGCCAATTTATCAAGCCCCAGTAGTGAGGCCTTTGGTGCTGGGGCTCGAAAGATGTGCTGATCATCTGTGGCACTCTTCTTTTTTATTATCAATCCCCCAATCTGATTGTCAGGGTCATAGCCCTCCAACCTGTGAATGGCATCATCATCATTCATGCTTGAAAGTATACACGCATAAAATCCACTAAACGGTCGTCTTTGCGGGAATTAGGTAAAGGCCCCTAAAAACAGGTTGTAAAAATAATTATTGCAAAAATTAATTATTAATTAAAATTACAACGATTAAAATTCAGCAGAGTGTGATTAAAGATAGTAACTGCAATTATTTATACTTGATAAAGTGTGTTATCCCACATTTGGGAGTTTATCTAAATGCAGATACCCTCAACATGACATGCTATCCACACATTCAGGTGCAAGGCCATCAAAACACCCTTTATTAAACTAGACAGGCTTTATAATACAAAACATTAATGTATAAGGTAATTCATACTCGGTAACAAGTTATGACCCTCAAAAGTCATTTCAGATAAATTAAATTGTTAAATCTGTTTCAACTATTCTACCATAACAGGTATTTCTTTGCACGTGTAGAATGCAACAGTAGAAGTCAAGCGATATGTAAAAATCTATTGAAATGACACTAGCAATGTGTACAATTATGGTAATCACATCACAGAAAGGATATATCTGCACATGTTGAGCATCATCCTGATATACTAAGGAGGCGACTGACAGATATTTGACTTGCCAACAAGAGGGGAGATCAGATTGGGGTATTAATGCCAGCCACTATTTTGTTGGCTCAAGGGGACGAGTGGTCTCCTCTGCCACTTCCAATGTTCTTGTGAACTTGCCATGGCATTTCCCACTTATGAGTGGCATAGACACGGTAGATGGTCAGTGTCGTTTTCCCAGATTGGAAATGTTGAATACTGGAGGACAAAGCTTTAAGATGGTAGGGAGAAAGTTTAAAGGAGGTTCACAAGGTAAGATTTTATTTTAAACACCAAGAATGGTAGGTGCCAAAAATGTGCTGCCAGATAATGTGGTGGAAGCAGATCAGGGGCAGCACAGTGGCACAGCTGTATGCTGCTGCCTTACAGAGCCAGAGACCCAGTTTCAATCCTAACTACGGGGGCTGTCTGTATGGAATTTGTACAGTCTCCCTGTGACGGCGTATGATTTTCCAGATGCTCTGTCCGGTTTCTTCCCACATTCCAAACAAGTGCAGGTTTGTAGGTTAATTAGCTTCTGTAAATTGTCCCCAGTGTAGAGGTGACCACTGGTCAGCAGGTACAGTGGGCCATGGGGCTGTTTCCAAACTATATCTCTAAACTAAACAGATACAACAGCAACATTTAAGAGACATTTAGGCAGGGGATGGAAGTATAAAGAACAAGTGCAGGCAGATGTGCAGTTTAAATTAACATCATGTTCATACAGATATTGTAGGCCAAAGAACCTGTCCCTGTGCTATAATGTTTTAACTTCCAAAACAGTTGCAAATGTAACATTGAAAGAGCAGAAACAATCAAATAAGGTGTGGACACCAAATTGTGAATTATCATGCAAATTCCCATTCTGCTGACCAAGGGCGATTTAAACCAAATAGAAACAGAACATTTTCAGTCCCACTCGAGTAAAGAAATAATTGTCAAGAGAATGCAGCAAAAGACAAAAGTAGTTAGTGTTCCAGGGAGTTTGAGAACAGATATATTTGCCGAGCTTTGCTGATGATCTAGTACTATTGTTATTCATTTTATTTGTATTGCTGGGAGTAGTGGTTTTCAAATTGTTTTTCAGATGACCTGTTTTAACCAATGAGATTCAATAATAATAACCAGATAACTAAAAATGTAATATAGGTAGTTAAACCACTTTAGTTAAACCTTGATAGCAAGGGTCAGAAGAAATTTATATATTTCAAGTAAATTTCTCTGTTAGGTTGTTAGAACGGGAAGATTCAGAGCAACCAGGGCAGACGTGTAACATGCAGTTATCATGAAGCCAAAGAAGTGAACAGCACAGAAACGGGCCCTCAGAATATCACTTCAATGACAGCCTTTTTGCCCATCTATGTTAATCCCTTTGACCCACTTTAGATCCATATCCTTCTATGTCTTGCCATGCAATTCTTCAGCTGTAGACCCATGCGTTTTGATCCACTCTCTACTGTACGTCCCACAAGCTCATCAGGCCTCCCTAGCTCATGCTCTTCCCAAAAGATTCTTAGAGCAGCTTGTAATGGAGCCGACCAGAGAAAAGGCAATTCTGGATTGAGTGTTGTCCAATGAACCAGAAATGATAAGAGTGATCATAATATGATTAGTTTTAATCTGCAATTTGAGAAGGAGAAGGTTAAATCGGAAGTGTCAGTGATGCAGTTGAACAAAGGCAGGAGCTGGCCAAGGTAGACTGGAAAGGTATCCTAGCTGGAATGACGGTGGAACAGCAATGACAGGCATTTCTGGGCATAATCCGGAAGACGCAGGATCATTTCATTCCAAAAAGGAAGAAAGGTTCTAAGGGGAGTAGGAGGCAACTGTGGCTGACAAGAGAAGTTAGGGATAGAATAAAACTAAAAGAAGAGATGAATAACACAGCAAAGAGTAGCCGGAAGACAGAAGATTGGGAAACTTTCAGAGGACAACAGAAGAAAACAAAACAGGCAATACAGGCTGAAAAGATAAAGTACATGGGAAAACTGGCCAGGAATGTAAAGGATGACATTAAAAGCTTATTTAGGTATGTTAAGTGAGAAAGAATAGCAAAGTCAAATGTGGGTCCGTTGAAGGCAGACTCGGGTGAAATTATTATGGGGAACAAGGAAATGGAAAAGTTGAACAGGTACTTCGGATCTGTCTTCACTAAGGAAGGCACAAACAATCTCCCAGAAGTACTGGATGACAGAGGATCTGAGAGGGTAGAGGAAGTGAAGGAAATGTTCCTTAGGCAAGAAATAGTATTGGGTAGGCTAATGGGACTGAAGGATGATAAATCCCCCTGTGCCTGATGATCTGCACCCCAGGGTCCTCAGGGAGGTGGCACTAGAAACAGTGGATGCATTGGTGATCATTTTCCAATGTTCAATAGATTCAGGATCAGTTCCTGTGGATTGGAGGATAGCTAATGTTATCCCACTTTTCAAGAATGGAGCGATAAAGAATACGGGGAATTACAGACCAGTTAGCCTGACTTTGGTGGTGGGAAAGATGCTGGAGTCAATTATTAAAGAGGTAAATAATGGGGCATTTGGATAGCAGTAAAAGGATTAGTCCAAGTCAGCATGGATTTATAAAAGGAAAATCATGCTCGACTAATTTTCTGGACTTTTTTGAGGATGTGACAAGTAAAATGGATGAAGGGGAGCCAGTGGATGTAGTGTATCTAGGCTTTCAGAAAGCCTTTGATAAGGTCCCGCACGGGAGACTGGTGACTAAAATTAGAGCACATGGTATTGGGGGTAGGGTGTTGACATGGATAGAAAATTGGTTGGCAGACAGGAGGCAAAGAGTAGGAGTGAACGGGTCCTTTTCAGAATGGCAGGCAGTGGCGAGTGGATTGCCGCAAGGCTCGGTGTTGGGGCCGCAACTGTTTACCATATATATTAATGATTTGGAAGAGGAAATTAGGAGCAACACTAGCAAGTTTGCGAATGACACAAAGCTGGGTGGCAGTGTGAACTGCGAAGAGGATGTTCGGAGGTTGTAGGGTGAACTGGACAGTTTGAGTGAGTGGGCAGATGCATGGCAGATGCAGTACTATAGATAAATGTGAGGTTATCCACTTTGGTGGCAAAAACAAGGGGACAGATTATTGATCTCAATGGGGTTAGGTTAGGAGGAGGTACAGCGAGACCTGGGTGTCCTTGTACACCGGTCACTGAAAGTTGGCGTGCAGGTACAGCAAGCAGTGAAGAAAGCTAATGGAATGTTGTCCTTCATATCAAGAGGATTTCAGTACAGGAGTAGAGAGGTTCTTCTGCAGTTGTATAGGGATCTGATAAGACCACATCTGGAGTATTTACAGTATTCACTGGAGTTTAGAAGGATGAGGGGGAATCTTATAGAAACATATAAAATTATAAAAGGACAGGCTAGATGCAGGAAAATTGTTCCCAATGTTGGGCGAGTCCAGAACCAGGGGCCACAGTCTTAGAATGAAGGGGAGGCCATTTAGGACTGAGGTGAGAAAAAACGTTTTCACCCAGAGAGTTGTGAATTTGTGTAATTCCCTGCAACAGGTCAAATCACTGGATGGGTTTAAGAGAGTTATATACTCTAGGGGCTGTTGCAATCAAGGGCTATGGGGAGAAGGCATGCACGGGTTACTGATTGGGGACGATCAGCCATGATCACAATGAATGGCGGTGCTGGCGCGAAGGACCAAATGGCCTCCTCCTGCATCTATTTTCTATGTTTCTAATGCTCTCACACCCAACATTACAACATTTTCCCAGCCTAGTCAACCTTGCACAGTCCTCCTCATAAACATCTGGAGACCAATATCTAAATTAGATAACTGTCTCACAAACTAATCAAGCAACAGCGTGATATAGTCATCCTCACAAAATCGTAACTCATTAGATAACATGCCAGTCTCATGCTTGGGTACATTTTGTCCCAGCAGGGCAGATCCATTAGAAAAGTTGACAAAAATCACATAGACAGGAAGGACTCCAGGCCCCTTTAACTCCCAAAACATTAGATAAACCAGAAAAGGTAATATTTTCCTAGCTATTACCTGCAGTTCCTTCCAACACACCTAGTTATTACCTTCTCCCATAACTGATACTCTGGCACATTACAACACAGAAGAAATATTGAAAGTAGCATGGATAAATAAAATACTTTAAGTGGAGAACAACAAAGACAATCATCACATTTGGCTCAGTTGCACCAGCACCAACTCATTTAACAAACAAAAGATACAGAGCCTCTTAACTCTCCCAGCCACATTAAAAACACTTGAGCTACGATAGATCAGAAGGTAGACAAAAAAGTTGGAGAAACTCAGCGGGTGAGGCAGCATCTGTGGAGTGAAGGAATAGGTGACATTTCAGGTCAAGACCCTTCTTCCTCAACCCAAAACATTGCCTATTCCTTCGCCTCATAGATGCTGCCTCACCCGCTGAGTTTCTCCAGCTTTTTGGTCTACCTTCGATTTTTCCAGCACCTGCAGTTCTTTCTTAAATATCTCAAATCCGAAGTTGGGTTTCCTACAGAAACTGAATTTGACATACACGAGGCACAAGTGTGGAGACATACTCTCCACTTGTCTAGATGAATGCAACTCTAAAATCACTCACAACCATCCAGGTGGAAGTATTTCCCTTAATCCACTGGACCAATGCACCACGGTTACTCACCTAGGCTACTCTGACAACCCAAACCTATGTAGTCCAGCACCAACACGGTAAAGAAACTCAAGTGTAGGAAGGAACTGCAGATGCTGGTTTAAACCGAAGATGGACACAAGAAGCTGGAGTTACTCAGCGGGTCAGAGGGCATGTGTTCCTGGCACATTCCCACCTAGTCATACATGATTGTGACTCGGCGGGTGCAGCAGCATCTATGGAGCGAAGGAAATGGGCAACGTTTCGTCCCGAAACGTTGCCCATTTCCTTCGCTCCATAGATGCTGCTGCACCCGTTGAGTTTCTCCAGCATTTTTGTGTACCTTCGATTTTCCAGCATCTGCACAGTTCCTTCTTAAACACATGATTGTGACTCGATTCCTTCGTTATCACTGGGTGTAAATCCTGGAACTCCTTAACGGTATTGCAGGTGTAACCTCACCAGGACACGACGGTTCACGAGGGCCCTTCACTGGGGGGATGGAAAAGGAGACGCTGGCCTAATGAATTAAAAAGACCAAACACTTGACAGGGAGCCACGACACTCAAGCAAACCGCCCAAGTTCCACTGTTATCTGAGACAGCGCAGCGGGAAGTTTGTGATTCCACTCACACGGCTTCACATGTTGTTTGAGTCGAGCAGCGCCACATCGAGCGACAACACGGCGGCCATGGCGCGCGCTCCCGCCCCGCCGACCTCACCGCGGGCCGCGATGGTTGCCGGGGCACGGCCGGAAGTCAGGCCCCGGCTCCCGGACCGCTTCCGGTGAGTGAGTCTCTCTCTCTCCCTCTCTCTCTCTCCTGTCCGCGGCCGCGATTCATTCTCGACCCGATCGCACACAATGCCCGATTCTGTGGTGGAGAAGGTGGTCGTTCACCCGTTAGTGCTGCTGAGCGTCGTGGATCATTTCAACAGGTGAGGAGGCGGCGGCGAGCCGCGTCTGGGGCCGGCTGCTGGGGACACTTTAGTTGCACTCAGGGTTGGTTCAGGCCCGGCCTTACCCTGCTGAGTCACATTGACAGCCCTTCTTCTCCCAGTGCTCATTCCTAATCCCAACGTGCAGTTTACACCCACAACGATTGTTTTCCATTTTAAACGCGACTCTTGTTATCATGCAACCATTGAATCTTACACCACCAGTTAGATTTCACATTTTGAGTGCAATGTAACCAAAATCCTTTATGCCCAGCCTGATCCATGATCCAGTCATTTGATTCTTAGCAAGAAAATAACACAATCCAATCGTTGAAGTGTTATCGAGAAAATAGCATTGATTTCCTCATCAAATATTGTAAATTCTATTTTTTAATTTCAAAATATGGATCTGCACAGTAGAGTTTGCGTATATCTTGTTTATGTCTAAAACACACTTTATTTCAAAACCACTCACTGAAATTGATACCTCCCTGCAGAATGGAAAATTCGAAGTGCTGATCATAACAGTTGACATTTGTCTAAAATTATTTCACATCTCTGGTATCCTCCAAAATCGTCTGAATTTATATTTGGAAGCCATGAGTAAAACCTCATTCTGTTTCATGGGTGATTATATATTGATAAAGTGGCGTTTCTCCCCTGTTTGGAAAGGAAACCTTAGGCATCCATTGTTTTCTTATGGAAATATAAACTTTTTGTATATTTCCTCCAAGATATCAGATTACACATTAAATAGTGTATTGTTGCATCTTTTCAGTAAGAGCCAAAAATGAAGTCCATGCACTCAAATAATAATGGGGATGAGGATTGTCACTGAGTGAAAGAAAGACCAGGAATTGGTCATACAGAAACCTGTACCATCATTCAATATTATCATTTAATTCCCCGGAACAGCTTAGTAAACCTTTGTTGTAACAGTCTCCAATGCACATAGATCTGCTCTGAACTAAGACCAAAACTTTCTGTCACAATGCAAACGTGGTCTCACCAATATTGTGTGATTAGCCAATCTTCTCTCCTTGCTAATATGTATTGTATCTGTGTATCAACTTATTAAATATCATCTGGAAATTCAAATGTCTGCAGGTTTCCTTTTACCCAGCCTGCCATTTGCATCCTCAAGGAATTCTATTTTGAAAGTCTGAAATGTGAAGCCAGATGAATGGGATATAGGGTGATTTCACCAAAGGTCAAATGAGCGTAGATCCCCCCTCACGTGACCGAAAATTCTGACTGGAGGACATCTCTCAGTTTGGTACATGTAAGTGAATGGGGAAACACGCACTTTCCCACCCGTTAAAAACATGGAAAACGGCCGATTTTTGAGCTGAAATTTTCTGTGCTAGTCGGGGTGACCCTGAAGCACAGCGACCTAAGTTTTCAGGCAAAACAAAATATAGAAAGTGAGGTAATTACAAGAGGGAACTGAAGGTAGAAAGCCGCGGAAATGAACAGCTGACAATTGCCGTGGTGATTTTAAGATCCAAAATATCGGGAATTATCGCATTTGCTCGCTGAATTTCATCAAAAGTAAGTTAATAATGCCTTAGTTTTGATGAAATTCAGCGAGCAAATGCGATAATTCCCGATATTTTGGATCTTAAAATCACCACGGCAATTGTCAGCTGTTCATTTCCGCGGCTTTCTACCTTCAGTTCCCTCTTGTAATTACCTCACTTTCTATCTTTTGTTTTGCCTGAAAATTTAGGTCGCTGTGCTTCAGGGTCACCCCGACTAGCACAGAAAATTTCAGCTCAAAAATCGGCCGTTTTCCATGTTTTTAACGGGTGGGAAAGTGCGTGTTTCCCCATTCACTTACATGTACCAAACTGAGAGATGTCCTCCAGTCAGAATTTTCGGTCACGTGAGGGGGGATCTACGCTCATTTGACCTTTGGTGAAATCACCCTATAGGTGGAATGGGGCAGCGGGGGAGGGGAAAGAATGGCAGGATAGTTGAAATGAGTACACATCAAGGTCGAGCACAGTTGTTGGTTACTACCTAAAATTAGATAATTCAATGCTCGTAGGTCGTAAGCTTACCTCTGTCCCTTCCAGGTTTACTCCTTGCTTCTGCTTCAAATTTCACACTTTTTTTAGCCTTTTGTCTTTGTTTAATCCCGAGCCTTTGTCCACCCATCTGCCAATTAAAACGTCCCTTGCCTGTATCCACCTATCTTCAGTCTGAAGAAGGGTTTTGGCCCGAAACGTCGCCTATTTCCTTCGCTTCATAGATGCTGCTGCACCCGCTGAGTTTCTCCAGCAATTTTGTGTACCTTCCACCTATCACTTTCCTGGCTTTCTCCCACCTCCAGCTTCCTCCTCCCTACAATCAGTCGGAGGAAGTGTCCCAACCTGAAACTTTGCCTTTCTACATCCTCCAGAGATGCTGCCTGACCACCTTTGAATCACTCCAGTACTATGTGTCTTTATTTCCTCTTTGACCAGTTCAGTGAGCAAAACTGTGATTCAGCCTCTCCAGCATTCAGTTATATTGATTATCTTGATCAAACCTTTTTTTAACCTAATATAAAACATTTCAAATGTTGGGTCGATGTAGCTCCACATTTCCACTACCTGTTGTATGGAGAAGTCTTTTCAGGCATCATTAGTACTAGTGAATGATTCACAGGGCCCTCCATAATGTTTGGGACAAAGACCCATCATTTATTTATTTGCCTCTGTACTCCATAATTTGAGATTTGTAATAGAAAAAAATCACATGTGGTTAAAGTGCACATTATCAGATTTTGGTTTCACCATGTAGAAATTACAGCTGTGCTAATACATGGACCCCCATTTCAGGGCACCATAATGTATGGGACACATGGCTTCACAGGCGTTTGTAATTGTTCAGGTGTGTTTAATTGCCTCCTTAATGCAGGTATAAGAGAGCTCTCAGCGCCTAGTCTTTCCTCCAGTCTTTCCATCACCTTTGGACACTTGCATTGCTGTTTATCAACTTGAGGATCAAATTTGTGCCAATGAGTCAAAGAAGCCATTATGAGACTGGAAAGCAAGAATAAAACTTAGAGACATCAGCCAAACCTTAGACTTACCAAAATCAACCGTTTTGAATATCATTAAGAAGAAAGAGCGCTGGTAAGTTATTAATCGTAAAGGGACAGGCAGACCAAGGAAGACCTCCACAGTTGATGACAGAAGAATTCTGAAGAAATCCCCAAACACCTGTCCAACAGAGCAGAAACACTCTTCAGGAATCAGGTGGGGATTTGTCAATGACCACAGTCCGCAGAGGACTTCATGAACAGAAATACAGAGATTACACTGCAAGATGCAAACCACTGGTTAGCTGCAAAAATAGGATAACCAGATTACAGTTTGCCAAGAAATACTTAAAATGGCAACCACAGTTCTGAAAAAAAGGTCTTGTGGACAGATGAGAGGAAGATTAACATATCAGAGTGATGGCAAGAGCAAAGTATGGAAGAGAGAAGGAACTGCCCAAGATCCAAAGCATACCACCTCATCTGTGAAACACGGTGGTGAGGGTGTTTTGTCCTGGGTATGTATGGCTGCTGAAGGTACTGGCTCACTTATCTTCATTGCTTGATACAACTGCTGATGTTAGTAGCATAGTGAATTCTGAAGTGTATAGACACATCCTATCTGCTCATTCAAACAAATGCCTCAAAACTCATTGGCCAGCAGTTCAATCTACAGCAAGACAATGATCCCAAACATACTGCTAAAGCAACAAAGGAGTTTTTCAAAGCTAAAAAAGGGTCAATTCTTGAGTGGCCAAGTCAATCACCCGATCTGAACCAAATTGAGCATGTCTTTTATAGGCTGAAGAGAAAACTGAAGGGGACGAGCCCCCAAAACAAGCATAAGCTAAATATGGCTGCAAAACAGGCCTGGCAGAGCATCACCAGAGAAGACACCCAGCAACTGGCAATGTCCATGAATCGCAGGCTTCAAGCAATCATTGCATGCAAAGGATATGCAACAAAATATTAAACATGACTACTTTCATTTCCATGACAGTGCTGTGTCCCAAACATTATGGTGCCCTGACGAAGAAGACTGTCCAGTCGCCGTTGTGGCAGCTCCGTGAAAATTGTGTGTGTTTTTAACTTTCATGTTCCTTTTTAACTTATTTCTAAGTTCTAACTCCCTAGTACAGGTGCACAGCCTTTTATCTGAAAGCCTTGGGACCAGAAACTTCTCGGATTTCGGAATTTTTCGGATTTCCGAATGGAAGATTTTTAGCGTAGATTAGGTAGGTAGCGCGGGCGGCTTAAAAAATCTGGAGCGGCTGCCTCCTCCCCAGAGACCGGGGAATCATTGTAAATCATTGCTTAAATGTTAGTCAGTTAGTTTGGAGGGATTTTATGTGGTGGGGGGGTGAAGGGGGAAACTTTAATTCTTAGTCCCCTACCTGGTCGGAGAGGCGGGGAGCGGGCAATGCCTTACCGGGACTCCGTGCAGTAAGCTCCGGAGCACTGTGGCCGCCGACTCCCAACATCACGGAGCTGGGGGCTGCGGGCGTCCGGCCGCGGGCGGCGCCGGTTGGAGCTCCGACCCCGGCAACTCTACCCCTGGTTGCGCGGCGCTCCAAATCCAGCGCCGCCCGCAGCCGGACACCCGCAGCTCCAGCTCCGCGATGTTGGGAGTCGGCGGCGTCGCAGCGCTGGGATACCAGCGGGGAGCGGGCAATGCCTTACTGGGTCGCCGTGCGGTAAGCTCCGGAGCGCAGTGGCCGCCGACACACAACATCGCGGAGCTGGGGCTGCGGGCGTCCGGTCGCGGGCCGTTCTGGATTTGGAGCGCCGCGCAGCCAGGGGTAGAGTTGCCGAGGTCGGAGCTACAACCGGCGCCGGACGCCCGCAGTCCCAGCTCCGCGATGTTGGGAGTCGGCGGCCACAGCGCTCCGGAGCTTACTGCATGGCGACCCAGAAAGGCATTGCCCGCTCCCCGCCTCTCCGACCAGGTAGGGGACTAAGAATTAAAGTTTCCCCCTTCACCCCCCCCCTTCACATAAAAGCCCTCCATACTAACTGACTAACATTTAAGCAATGATTTACAGATGTTTAAGTGTCTCCCCGGTCTCCGGGGAGGAGGCAGCCGCTACAGTAGTACAGACCTGGGTTGAACGTGGGTCGTTTCGGGTCAAGTTTGGCGCTAAAAGCGAGCTTTGATGTGCAGACGACATCCTGGAAAAAATGTCCGGTTTTCGGAGCTTTTCGGTTTCCGGAACTCCGGATAAAAGGTTGTGCACCTGTACTAACGAAGTATGGCAGGGAAACCCTTTTAAATCTAAACTCTAGGGCAAACGGAGACTTTTTAAATGCTGTACTTACTGATCCAGCATGGCCAGCAGAGATCAACAGAAGCTACTGCAGCAACAAAGGGAGCGCAGCTACAAGGAAAACCTGGAGAAAACATTGAGGTAAACGGGGGGGAGGGATTCGTTATAGGCTGAGAGCCTTTCGTCCCCCTCTGCCCAGCATTCTTCTGGTGAATGTCCTGTCCCTGGAAAACAAGCTGGATGATCTCAGGGCGAGGATCAGATTCCAGTGGGACATAAGGGACTGCAACATCCTCTGCCTGACTGAAACATGGCTGACCTCACTGATTCCTGATCAGGTAATCTGCCCAACCGAGTCCTTCACTGGCCATCGTGCTGACAGAACAGAAGCACCTGGGAAATCCAAGGGTGGAGGAGTCTGCTTCATGACAAATAACAACTGGTGCAACCCTGGAAATATCAAGATGCTTTCACGTTCCTGCTCGCTGGACCTGGAGCACCTGACAATTTAATGTCGCCCATTCTACCTTCCCCGGGAGTTCGGCTCAGTGATCGTCACAGCCGTCTACATTCCACCGCAGGCGGACACCGCGTGGCACTATCGGCCCTACACGATGTGCTCTGTCGACATCAAAACAAGTACCCGGATGCGGCTATGGTGGTGGCTGGAGATTTTAATAAGTCAAATGTCAAGAAGGTCATGCCGAACTTCTACCAACACATCACGTGTGCAACCAGGGGGGAGAGAACATTGGACCACTGCTATACGCCGTTCCAGAAGGGCTACAAGGCCGTTTCACTCCCTCCCGTAGGAAAATCTGACGACGCTGCCATTTTCCTGCTGCCGGAGTATAAACAGAGGATAGTTCGGGAAGCGGTAGAGATGAGGGACGTAAAGTGGTGGTCCAACCAGTCAGAGGCCATGCTGCAAGATGCACTGAGCGACTGGAATATGTTCCAAACAAATTCCAATGACGTCAGTGAGTTCGCGGAAGCAGTCATGGACAAGATCGTCCCCATGGTAAGGGTAAGCACCTTTCCGAATCAAAAACCCTGGGTAGACAGGTCCGTTCGTGTTGCCTTGAATGCTCGCACCGCTGCCTACAACTCGGGCCTGGCATCATGAAACATGGACGTCTACAAGGTAGAGTCCTACCGACTACGAAGGGTGGTGAAGGACGCAAAAAGGAGGTACAGGGACAAGATGGAGTCACAGATGGAGCAGCAGGACACCAGACGCCTGTGGCAGGGGCTACGGACTGTAACCAACTACCGGAGCACCCCACCCTCATCCGCAAGTGCCGGCACCTCCCTAGTTGATGACCTGAACTCCTTTTATGCTAGTTTTGAGATGGGCAACACCACCCCAGGTCTGCCGACTATCGACAATACCGCCAGCGGGCTGGCTAACGAAGCTGAAGGGAGGAATGTGCACACATTCTCGCTGTCCGAGCACAATGTGAGGAGGGCTCTGACACGTGTGAACACGAGGAAAGCTGCAGGCCCCGATGGCATCTCGGGCCGAGTACTCAAGTCCTGTGCTACGCAGCTAGCTCCGGTGCTCACTACAATATTCAACCTCTTCCTGGACAAGTCCGTGGTCCTTGCCTGCTTCAAAAAATCCATCATTGTACCGGTACCAAAAAATGCCTCCCCAGCCTGTCTGAATGACTACCCTCCGGTGGCCCTCACCTCGGTAGTCATGAAATGCTTTGAGCGGCTGGAGAAAAAACACATCTACACCTTCCTCCCTCGCAACATGGATCCATTACAATTCGCATACCGTCCGAACAGACCCACGGACGATGCGGTCTCCCAGGTTTTGCACGCCGCTCTCTCTCATCTTGACAACCAGAAGGGAGGATGCTGTTCATAGACTACAGTTAAGCCTTCAACACGATAGTCCCTACCAGACTGGCCGAGAAGCTACTGGAATTAGGGCTCAACACCCCCCTGTGTGCCTGGGCCCTGGACTTTCTCACCGCCAGGCCCCAGGTAGTCAAGATGGGAGGGAATACATCGAAGTCCCTCACCCTGAGCACAGGATCGCCCCAGGGTTGCGTCCTCAGCCCCCTATTGTACTCCCTGTACACACATGACTGTGTGGCTAGGTTAAGCTCCAACTCAATAATCAAGTTTGCTGATGACACTGTGGTGGTGGGCCTGATCTCAGACAACGATGAGAAGGCCTACCAGGAGGAGGTGGCTGATCTGGCACTCTGGTGTCAGGACAACAGCCTCCTCTTGAACATCAAAAAAACTAAGGAGCTGATCGTGGACTTTAGGAGGGCACATCATCCGAGGACGTACACACCATTGAGGATAAATGGGGATACTGTGGATAGGGTGAGCTGTTTTAAATACCTGGGAGTCCACATCTCTGAGGATATGACATGGACATCACACGCCGCAGCACTCGTGAGTAAGGCAAGGCAGCGCCTTTACCACCTCAGGCAATTGAGGAAATTCAGAGTGTCTCCGAGGATCCTCCAGTGCTTCTACTCAGCGGCTGTGGAAAGCATCTTGTCCGGAAATATTACAATCTGGTTTGGGAATTGCTCTGCCCAGGACAAGAAGGCTCTGCAGAGAGTAGTGCGTTCGGCCGAACGCACTATGGGAACTTCACTCGCCCCTCTGCAGGAACTATACATCAGGAGGTGCAACTCCAGAGCCAATAAGATCATGGGAGACCCCTTCCACCCCTGCAACGGACTGTTCCGGCTGCTACGGTCAGGCAAACGCCTCCGTTGCCAAGCTGTGAGAACGGAGAGGTTGAGAAGAAGTTTCTTCCCAGAGGCCTTTAGGACTGTAAACTCCTATCTCACCAGGGACTAACTTTACTGTACCACTCTCCTGCTTTTTTTTAAAATTGCTGTTTTTTTCCCTTTTTCCTTCCGCCCACAATATGTAAAAGAATATGTGATTCTGTTCCATTCTGTTTGTAGTTTGTTTGTTTGTTTTTTGCACAAAGTCCACGAGCATTGCCATTTTTCATTTCACTGCGCATCTCGTATGTGTATGTGACGAATAAACATGACTTGACTTAAAATAGGGAGTCTATGTATAAACACTGCTGTAATTTCTACATGGTGAAACCAAAATGTATAAAAATGGCCTTTATTAAAATCTGATTGTGCACTTTAACCACGTGATTTTTTTCTATTACAAATCTCAAATTGTGGAGTACAGAGGCAAATAAATAAATGATGGGTCTTTGACCCAAACATTATGGAGGGCACTGTAGCTCAAATCTCCTCCTGCCTTCTTGATCTGGACTCCTGTCCTGTCCCATTTCTATTTTGTGACTGTACATATAACATGTACCTATCCCACTCATGATGGACAACTGGAAATAATTACAGAATTAATTTTGAATGTAGACCAGACATCCGGAATTAAATAAATTAAACTTCAACACTACATTGAACAGTTTGGTCAAGAACATGCTGTAGTTAAGGTTAACAAAATAGATAAATAAGTGAGAAGTTAAAAGGAATAAAGCTCCACGGATTTTCCGGCAATTTGTGGCACCCACTTTAATCCAGACAAAATGTCTACATCATCAGGACTTCCACGCTGATCGATGTGTCAAATTTTGCTTTGACCTGGAATTTTTAAGACATGGTATTAGAGTTTTTAGTTTATTAGTGGCATTATTATGAAGAATAATTTATAATTTATTTTAATATTTAGAATAGGAAAAGTTGGAAATCAAAAACGAGTGGTTGGAGTGTTGCTGGGTTCTTGGCACAAAAAAATACTTGATGTTTCCAACAGTTTTGCAGGTAAGAATTAACATTTGTGAGTAGAATTGTTACAGATCACCAATCATTCATTATTTGAAGTAAATTCCTTGCAACATTGATTTGTTACACCCCACTTGGGAGTAAGTAAATATTGCTCGACTTGAGTGTTGGTGTCGGTAGCATAGTTCCTTAACTGCAGAAATGAATTTTTCTATTTCATACTATAAAGACAAAATTAATCTCAATGTTGATAAACAGATGGCATATAATGTACCTGTAAGTAAGCTGCTTGTATTGTTTAGTACTAGTATCGTTTAGTAACTAGTAATCATTAATTTATTTTTTTTAAAGAAAAAATCATTGTTTTATATTTGTTTTTGGATTATTATACAATTGGCCAGTTAAATAATAAGCAATAATGCATATTTTGAAATTCGTTACATTTTTGCGAGTTGTTGTGTTATGAGAGTAAATGGTTATCTTTGCAACTTGCACAAAGAAGGAAATCCACAAATTATATGACAGATATGACAGTTAGAGGTTATCTTTTAGTTTTTATGTATTTCAGAAGCTCTTCATTTTTGAACATTTCTTTATTTCCATTTTAGTCCCATTCGATGAAGATGAGAAAGATGATTCAGTGTGGTTCCTGGATCATGATTATTTGGAGAACATGTATGGGATGTTTAAAAAAGTGAATGGTAAGATTCCTGAATTAAATCCCTTTAGTTTTATAGTTTACATTAAAACAATATTCCAGAAGAGTAACTTTGCATATCATTTTGTAATGCACAAATACCAGAAAGGCTTTCCCTGAAATCAAGTTTGTCGCTTTCTCCTCTCTTGTGAGGCACTTTCATTAGGTAAATCCTGTGAAAATGTTTCCCTTTGGGGTAAATAGTATAGGAATATGTGGCAAATGTTATGCTTTGACAAAGAAAATGAACTGTCTAATGTTGCAGAGATCAGGTATGCTATCAAAATTGGCAGAAATCTTCTACTTAAAATCTGCATTTACTTTTCTTAGAAAAATCTATTAAAATTATATGAAATATTCTTAAATCTTGTTGTTTAATTGACATCAGTCATGTTTCCTGTTTTTTAAAAGAGAGATTATGTTAATGTTTTCTCATTCCCAATGCTGTTTAATCAATGCAATGAGTGCATTAGCTATTGTCTTAACATTTATTGACTTGCATTTTAATGGGTGTTTATCTAACGCGAGCTTTGGTGCGCAGACGACATCCGGAAAAAAATGTTGGGTTTTCGGAGCTTTTCGGGTTCCTGTCCGGATAAAAGGTTGTGCACCTGTAAGGAATATGTGGCAATGTTATGCTTTGCTAAAGGGAACTGTCTAATGTCAGTTGGATGGTACCACACTGGACCCAAGTTGCACAAAAACGACATTGCCATCAATGAACTTATGAAACGATACTGTCCTAATTCCGTAAGGTTTTAGATTTTCTATTTTTAAATAACTTAAGAACTTAATAGTAAAATGCACTATTTGACAAAGCATATCAAGCATTTGTTTTGTATGCCAATCTAATATGTTTCTATGTTTCATAGCATATAGCTTTTTAAAAATGATTTAACAGGTTTTTTTCAATACATTGCATTCTGTTATTTTGTGGTGTTGCTTTTCTTTTTGAAAATGAAATCTCTTAATTGGTGACAGTGGTTTGACAATTTAATTTTAATCCATATATTTTTATAGTGATATATTTTTCACATCAAAGAGCTGGGACTTGCTCAAACCCACTGTGTAAATGGAAGTGTGCATGCCTGTATGTATTTCTATGACATTTCAGTTCAACAAAAAAAAATGTTTGCTATGCAGCATTTCACCAGCGTTTTCTGTACGGTCATTGTCTATCTGTTTGTGTGTTGGGTCAGGTAAACAATTTGGAATGAGATTAATATCTTGTGTATTTAAGGATTAATTGTTATTTTAATTATTTAAGATTATCAAGCATTTGCATTCTTTAAATACAAGAATTGAATAGCATACCGGATAACGTGTGGATCAAAGTGAACCTGTGGCAGCCACTTTGATTTAAATGGGTTTGAGATTAAAATGGAGTAATAACCTGACTGGGACAAATAACATGCAGTGCAATGGCACACTGTTAGTCCAGGGGCCTGGTTCCATCCTCACTTCAGTTGCTGTTTGTGTAGTGTTTGTACATTCTACTTGTGACCACATGGGCTTTCACCTGAGTTTTAGATTTCAACCCACATCCCAACAATTTGCTGGTAGGTTCACTGCCTACTGTAATTTACTCTTAGTATAGATAAATGGCAAAGGAATCAAAGGGGAGTTGATGGGATCATGAAAGAGAATAATAGGGCTACAATGCAAATGTGACTGATGGAATTGTTATTCTGTAGTGAGCCTGGGTCTTCACTAAATGACCTCTTGTGCTACAATAAGTAGGCAAGGTGGAAACAAAAATGAAAAGATTAGGTATCAAAATGTTTCATTGAAGTTTTATACTGCAAGTAGTTAGGACAGACAAGAGACTGCAGATACTAGAACCTTAAACAAAAAATAAAGTGCTGGAGGATTGATCAGTCTGAAAAAGGGTCCCAACCTGGACGGTTGTCTGTCCATTTCCCTCCACAGATGTTGCCTGGCCAACTGAGTTCCTCCAGCACTTTGTTTGTGGAAAAGGAATGCTAGAGACAGTTCCCTAAATTTCTGTTTTGAGATTCATTTGCAACACTTGTGAAGAATATGAAACATCATCATAGATGGCCAATTGACTTTATGATTTTAATAATGTCCAACATGAATGCTTATTAATATTAAAATAAAAAAATGTTATTGTTGAATTTACTGAAATATAAATAATATACACCCTCAAGATTGAAGCTGTAAATTCTGTTTTTTAGGTTTTAGTCATCATTGATGTGAAGCCTAAAGATCTGGGACTACCGACAGAAGCTTACATTTCAGTGGAGGAAGTTCATGATGTAAGTGATGCTTTATGGCTTCTATAGAAACCCTTTAAATATTGTGAATCATTTTGTTGCAAGTTTCTTTGGAAGGTGAATCCAACTGAAATTTGGGATCTAAACTGCTGAAATAGATTTGAAAAATGTTCCTAATTGATATCAAAATTTATTCAATTTCCAGTGGCAAATAAACTTGAACTTAATGTGGAGAACAATGAACTTGTGGAATTCTTATCTGAGAAGGAAGTGGAGGCCAAATCAGTTAATATATTTTAGAACTAGTTGATTTTTAAACACAAAGGGCATCAAGGGACCTGGGGAAGGTGGGAGAGGAGAGATATAGCATTAAGACGAAGGTATCAACCCTAATCCTGTTTCTAATTATCTCACTTCCTGGCAATGAAGACGCACCTCCCTTTTGAGTTGCTAAATTTTGAAAAAAGGCTGGCGGGACATGGAATTTCTCACGCTCAAAAAAAAATAAGAAAGAAAGTAACAGTTCAATTTACCAGATCCAATGTGACTGCAAAAGAGAACTGATAAATGACTGTTAAATTCACTATTTATTGTGTGATCTCTCTTCAGGATGGAACTCCAACATCCAAAACATTTGAACACGTAACTAGTGAAATAGGAGCAGAAGAGGCTGAAGAAGTTGGAGTGGAGCATTTGTTACGGTAAATTGTCAATCTTTCCCCAAAATCCTTGCTCTTGGGCAAAATCATGGGCTTGTTTCCTTTTGTACAACAGTGAGACCGAAGACCATTTGGCTTGTGATGATGGTAGCTAAAGAATTAATTTTGCCTAGTTTTACTTTGACTTCCCAATGGATGGCAAATGCTACCTGGTGTTCGTGGAATGTAAATAAATGTGCAACTTGAGACTGCTGGTAACGTTTTGGGGTATAATTTGATGTTTTATTGATTGACCGAATAGTACCATGATATATTTTGATTTTGTTAATTCCCGCCAGAGATGGAATTGCAGTGTTTTGCAGACGATGGAGGGATATGGACCTAACACGGGCAGGTGGGACTATTGTAGCTGGGACATGTTGGGCATTATGGGCAAGTTGGGCCAAAGGGCCTGTTTCCACACTATCACTCTATGACTCTATGTTTAATACTCTGTCAGTCAAGAACAATTTCATAATAGGTTCAATGCAGCTGTATTTTTATGGAATAAAATTTGGCCACTGTTATATCATGCTTAAAAAATATTACATGAGAATAAAGTTGTTTTTCTTTGCTTGTGTTACCATTACAGAGATATTAAAGATACTACAGTGGGAACACTGTCACAGCGAATCACAAACCAAGTGCATGGCCTCAAAGGGCTGAACTCAAAGATTTTAGAGATAAGGAATTACTTGGAGAAAGTGGCCACAGGAAAATTGCCCATCAACCATCAAATTATCTACCAGCTGCAGGATGTCTTCAATCTTCTACCCGATGTCAACCTGCAAGAGTTTGTGAAAGCTTTTTACCTGAAGACAAATGACCAGATGTTGGTGGTATATCTTGCATCACTTATTCGATCAGTGGTTGCTCTACACAACTTAATCAACAATAAAATTGCCAACCGAGATGCAGAAAAGAAGGAAGGGCAAGAAAAGGAAGAGGGGAAGAAAGAAAAGAAAGATGATAAAGAGAAAAGCGAATCAAAGAAGGAAGAAAAGAAAGACAAAAAATAAATTGTGCCGTGCATTTTTTTTAAAAAGAAAAACAGAACTTCAGCAATACTTGGTATCGAGGGGGAATGTTATTATTTCGGTCTTCTGCAATAAAAGGGCCAAAATATCCAGCCATTGATGTGTTTGCATGGGGCAGTTTTCTGTATCTGTACAATGTACATGTTTAAAATCTTGAAACATTATAAATATTACTTTACTAATAATGTTATTCTAGGTCTTTTCATTTCTGTTTGCCTTGTGGTACTAAGAAGAATTAATGTCCAATTCTTCATATGTATCTAACCTAAAACAAATGTGTGCTATGTATGACTTAGCAATTGTGAATCAGCGAAAATGTATTTGCCCTTAAATCCATTGCCATAGGTGAGGTGCCAGAAGATGGTAGAGTAGAGAATGTTGTACCTACATTTAAGAAAGACTGTAAGGAAAAAATCTGGGAACCACAGTTGGATGAGCCTTGAATCAGTGGTTAAGTTATTGGAGTGTATGCTGAGAGATAGGATAGACATTCATTTGGAAAGTCAAGGGCTGATTAGGGATAGCTAGCATGGTTTTGTGTGGGAAATTGTATCTCTTGAAGTTGATTGGATTTTTTGAAAAGGTGACCAAGAAGATTGATAAGGGCAGTGCACTAGATGTTGTGCATGGACTTTAGCGAAGCCTTTGACAAAGCACACTGGTCTGGAAGGTTAGATCACATGTGATCCAGGGTGAGCTGGCCTGATTGGAAATAAAAGTGGCTTGAAGGTAAGACGCAAGGTGATGGTAGAAAGTTGTTTTTCAGATTCAAATAATCAACAAGTTTTCTGTTCATTATTTAGATCAACGATTTGAATGCTAATGTAGATGGCGTGAGTAGTAAGTTTTTTGTATGACACGAAAATTGGTGGTATACATATGAAGGAACTGCAGATGCTGGTTTACACAGAAGATAGACAAAAAATGCTGAAGTAACTCAGCGGGTCAGGCAGCATCTCTGGAGAAAAGGAATATGTGATGTTTCGGGTCGAGACCCTTCAGGTATAATGGACAGTGAACAAATTACAATTAAAATGAGATCTTGATCAACTAGGCTAATGGTTTGGGGAATAGCAGATGAAGTTTAATTCAAATATGTGCAAGGTTTTGGGAGACATGGATGTAAATAGTAGGGCCCTAAGGGAGTGTTGTACACAGAAATCTAGGGTTACAGGTGTATAATTGCATGGACGTGGACACAGGTGGTGAAGAAGGCATTTGGCACATTTACCTTCATTGGTCAGGGTATGAGTCCGGACATCATGTTATGGCTACATTTGAGTACTGTGCACAGTCTCGTCACCCTGCTATTGAAAGGCCGTTGTTAAACGGTGAACAACAACTGACGTGAAATTTTCTGGGTCTACAGGGTTTGAGTTGTAATGAGAGGCTGGATAGGCAGGTTCCCCTTCCATGTTGTATATAACTGCAATTTGAAAATATTGCAGGGAGAGTTGATAGCTGGCTGCCTATAGATGGAGTGTATTCAGATTTCCAAAAACCATTTGACAAGTGCCACATGGCTGATGCATAAATTGAAACCCCATGGTATCGAGGGAACTGCATTGGAATGGATAGTAAATAGTTGAAATAAATGGGGCCTTTTCAGACTGGACGAAGGTAACCTGCGGAATACCACAGGGATCAATCCTGAGCCCGCAACTGTTCACTACATTAATGACCGGGACAGGAAGGAACAGTATGTAAGGCTTCCAAATTCGCTGCTGATATGAAAATAGGTGGAAAGGAATGTTCTGATGAGGATACTGTGAACCTGCAACAGAATATGGATAGATTTAGTGGGCAAAGGGAATTTAACGTGTGAAAGAGTAAAGGCATGCACTTTGGTTAGAGAATTCAAAAAGCAGATTATTTCCTAAATGCGAGAGTGAAGTATGGAGGCAGACACAAAATGCTGGAGTAACTCAGCGGGTCAGCCAGCATCTCTGGAGAAAAAGGATGGGTGATGTTTTGGGTTGGGACCCTTCTTCAGACAAGTATGGAGGGATTTAGGTATTCCTGTCACGAATCTCAAAAAAACTATCAGGCGGGTCCAACAATTAGTTAAGAAGGCAAACAACAATTTGGTCTTCATTGTAATGGAGCTGGAGTGAAAAAACAGGGAGGTTTTGTTGCAAATGCACATGATGTTGGTGAGGCCTCGCCTGAAGTGCTGCATATTTTTCGTTGCCTACACCAAAGATATAAAGACTGGAGGCAGTACAAAAGATTTACCAGCTTAATTCCTGGGAGGAGGGAGTTGTCCAACCAAAAGACACTCCAGAGATGCTGCCTGACCCATTCAGTTGCTCCAGCATTTTGAGTCTTGTCTATGGTGTAAGCAAAGGTTGGTGCTTAACAAGGCAGAATTCGGGATGTTTTCACTAGTGGGAGACTCTCGCATAAGGGGTCATACCTTCAAAATAAGGGTGGTTGTTTAACACTGGGTTATGTAAAAATGTCTTCTCTCAGATGGTGGCAAATCTCTGGATTTAAGTATGGATTTCTTTGCAAGTAGTCAAAGTAAGATCATTCTAAGTATGTAAAGTGGGGGTGGATAAATAATTGACAGAATGAGGAATAGAGTGGTGTGGATGAATGGCGCAGAAGAGAAGTTGAGCCCAGCACAGATCAACCATGGTCTTATTAAATGTTGGGATAGGTTTGGAGGACCTGATGCCATACTCCTGCTCCTATTGTTTGTGTTCTTGTGGTAGGTTTAGTAAATTAATAAAATTAAAAATGCACACAAATTTTGGCTCAATTTGACAGTTTACTTTATACTCAACCCGGACTAATGCACAGGACGGAAGCACTGATGAACTCAGGGTCTTTAGCTCGTTCTACATTACATTTAACTGTCATTGATCTAGTGCACAAGACTGGTAACAATTAACAATACCTGAGCATTTCAGTGAGAACGGCAGCTCTGGAATGTGGGAAATCCCACAGTTGTTTTTTTAAAGAAGCAAATTCACTGCACCTCACTGAGGAATAATGCCAATACAACTGGTTCATTATTTAGGAGAAAATAATATTCTAAATTAAAACGTATATAAAAGTTGCTGTTTTGGTATGCATTGATACACTGATTGAGGAATGGTACTGAATGTGTGCAGTATTAGGATTTCTAGAAAGTTAATAATGGTGTATAATGAAGGATCTGGGTAAAGAGAGGTTGATTAATGAAAGGCTCACATGTCCGGTGTACCTAGCCAAAACCAAACTAATTGCAGTGAGAGAATTAATACAAATACACAAGATTTTAACAGTGCAAAGATATGGCATCTGATTACCTACTCCCTCAAATTATTCAGCAAGGGATTGTGGACTTGGTATCTATCTTTACTACATTCTATTCTATTTATATAATTAAAAGTCTCATCATGACCACTTCCTGTCTGCACTGTATATTGATTTTACAACAATCGCAACCCTGTATCGCTGCGATTTTTGGCCATCTTACTCGCAGTCCTCCGCTGAGCCAGCCCCGAGGATTTCTCCCATCGATGAAAAATAAAGTTATGAGTGTTTAAAAAACCTTGAGATCAGCTGATTCGTCCTCTCACCTGTCAATCACAGCAATTAAGATAACGCCCCTTCCGGGGGGCAGGACTATAAAACCCCGGATGCCTGGACGTGAGTCAGTCATTCTGCAAGATAGCAAGGGAGAGGCCACAACTGTCATTAAAGCTGTGAATCAACTGAACTGTGAGTCTGCAATGTACTTGCAATAAATGATTTGTTAGCCCTTAATGACAATACCATGAATTGTTTGGCCTGCTGCCCTGCCTGTGCTTGAAAGTGCAATGCTTAATTGGAAATGAAATGACAATGCCATGAGTTGTTTGGCCTGCTGCCCTGCCTGTGCTTAAAACTGCAATGCTTTATTAGGTCCGACTGTGTTTGGAAGGAATAAATGCTTTATTAGGTCCGACTGTGTTTGGAAGGAATAAATGCTTTATTAGGTCTGACTGTGTTTGGAAGGAGTAAATGCTCTATTAGGTCCGACTGTGTTTAGTCCAAAAGTCCCGCTCATTTAGTGACTTAGTGGACAGGTGGGGAATGCCAAGCGAGGTGAAGAGGGAGAGTAGGGGGGAGGTAGGGGGCGGGGTAGGGGGAGGTGAGGAGCAGGAAGGTGGGGGATAGAGGGATAGGAGAGGGGTAGGGAGGGGTGAGGAGTTGTGCAGGGAGGGAGGGAGCGAGTGACTGAAGGTAGGGGAAAGGAGAGGGAGGGAGAGGTGAGGAAAGTATTGGAGGAGGGGAGGAGGGGAAAAGAGGGAGGATGTAGAGGGGGAGGGAGTGCTTAGGGATGAAGGGAAATGAGCCGTGCCTGCGCAGTTGGGGGCTATGGGTGATAAGGGTTTCGGCCCGAAACGTTGCCTATTTCCTTCGCTCCATAGATGCTGCTGCACCCGCTGAGTAGCTTTTTTGTGTAACCCTGGAATATTCTGTTGGGGGAACGGGTGAGTGGTGGAATATTGCATTGGGGAACGGGTTGTGTTGGGGGAACAGGCCTCCCGTGTGACAGGGGACCCCTTTGGGTCCCACTTAGTCTACTTTAGAAGTTAAACTTGCAGTAGAAACAGGCCTTTCAGTGCATCTAGTCTATTCCAACCAAGATGGCGATCTACCCCAACCCTATTTGCCTGCATTTGACCCATATCCCACTAAATGGTTGTTATTCATGATCCTGTCCAAATGTCTTTTAAATGTTCTTGTAGAAGAACAATCACATTCTCTGGCAGGACGTTCCATAAAAGTACCACCCTTTGTGTGAAAATGCCGGCACTCGGGTTCCTATTAATATTTCCCCATCTCACTTCTTCAAAGACCCTCCAGTTCTTGATTGGGGAAAAATGCTACGTGTTTTCACCCTATCTATGCCTATCAAGATTTCATACACCTCTACAAGAACATCCCTCGATCTCCTATATTCCAAACTATATACCTAAACTCACCCTATACAATAACTCAATCGCACAAGTCCTGACAAAATCTTTATGAATCTTCTCTGCACTCTTGCCAGCTTAATGACATTGTCCTATATTAGGATGTCCAGAGCTGAACGCAATACACCAACGTATTGTTCACCTGCAGCATAATGTCCCAACACTTATACTAAATGCCTCTACCGCTGAAGGCCAGCATGTCAAATGTCTCCTTTACCACCTTGTCCACCTGTGTTGCTGCTTTTAGATAAGTATCTACTTGTACTCCTAGATCCCTCCGTCCTATAATATTCCCCAGGGCCTTACCATTCACTGTGAAAGTCTTATACTGGTTTGATGTCTCAAAATCAATTACATTGTTTTTGATATTCCTCAACCTGCTAACCCAAACTGATCAAGATCCCTCTGCATTTCTTGATAGCCACTAACTACAATATTCCCTCTCTTAGTATTGCTTGGAAATTTACTAACCATACCTCGCAAATTCCTATTCAAATTGTTTGCTCTACAACAAACTAGGTGTACTATTGTGCAATAAAATGATTGTTTAGTAAAACTGCTTATCTTTAATGCAGCATAATCTTATGAAATAAATTAATTTAAGGAATTTATCATAATATATTTGATAAAATATTTTTATCAAAAATTTTACCAAAATGATAAGGATCTCGACCTGAATCATCCCTTATTCATGTTCTCCACGGATGCTGCATGATCTGCTGAGTTACCTAAGCAGTTTGTGCCAATTATTAGTTATTAGTTTCATCTCAGTGTTAGCAAATTTGCCTCTGAACATCCTAGCTTTAAGTTGTAAGTCAGCGATTTAAGATGTTATTTGGTTTTGTGCTTCAGTATAAAGAAGATAGGCTAAATTGTTCAATAGCTCATCTGAAGGCAGAATCTTAGGCAAACCAACACTTCCTTCATATTGCACTGACCTGTCACCTTGGGTAGAAACAAGGAACTGCAGATGCTGGTTTATAAAAAAAAAGGACACAAAGTGCTGGAATAACTCGGCGGGTCAGTCAGCATCTCTGGAGAACATGGATAAGTGACATTTCAACTCAGAACCTTTCTTCGGACCGATTGTGGGGGGGGGGGGGGGAATAGCTGTGAGCCTCTGACAGTTTTCTTCATCCCCCCCCCCCCCACAATCACCCTGAAGAAGGGTCCCGCACAACTCGTCATCTATCCATGTTCTCCAGAGATGCTGCCGGATCTGCTTGGCCACTCCAGCACTTTGTAACCTTGGATAATACATTCCTCTCAATACCAGAGTAAGCATTGAAACCATGACCTTTACACACAAGTAGACATTGGTTGGGGGGGAAGTGGTAAGAGGGGGAGATGGAAAGAGTTAGAAGAATTAAGTGGGGCGGGAGATGCTGACCTGAGTAGAATGGTGGGTGCTGAATTAAGAAGGGTGGGGGGCGCTGAACGGAGTAGGGTGGGAGGTGGGTGCTGAACCAAATAAAATAGAGGGTGCTTAATTGAGTAAGATTACAAGTGGGTCCCTCACTGTTGCCTGAAGTCTAATAAATCATAAACACCACTCTTGCACAAAGGACCCCCAGTAAAATTCAAGCCCACTCCTTGACATAAATAGTTATCCATGCTTGTAGTCCCAGAGACATAAGTGCTACTTCAGGAGTAAGAATTACTTGCAGTAAATTTGGGTTTCGGCCCGAAATGTTGCCTATTTCCTTCGCTCCATAGATAGCGCTGCACCCGCTGAGTTTCTCCAGCATTTCTGTGTACCTTAACATTTATTAATATCCATTGGAAAAACTGAAAACTAGGTCTTTCAGAGATTTTTCATGCCATTTATATAGGTCAACACCAGGTGGCACCATTGTTCTGATCATCCACTCATTTGCAGCTAAAGAAATACAGTAGAGAAAATGCTGTAAACACCATCAAACCACATAATGCATTTATGGGGAGGAGAAGCAGAAGCGATGTCTGACTTGCTGAGTGTTTACATCATGTCTGGCTTTCATTCAAGTTGTCGTGCATTTTCTGCGTTACTGTTCCCAATTTCAGCTGTGAAACATGATCATGTTTGCAATTCTTTCATACTTAAATATCAAATTTCCATTGGCAACAAATGGTGTCATTTTAATTAGTGGTTTATGTACTATGAGAACTCTCTCATCAACATGCTGAGTTTGTGTATCCAGCTTGCACTGAAATGCCTCTGTAAAATGTTATCACCATCTTGATTATATGGCCCCCATCCAAATATTATGCAATCTAGTACAACTAACCTACACTGATGACGAAAAAACAAATTGCTCAGTAGGTCAGCACCTGCGGTTCTTTGTGTCTACAATGGTGAGTTTTTGTTTTGAAGAATACCCATTGAAAAAAATTGCTTGCACTATTGTTGGTAGTACCTGAACCGTATTGTCAATTTTCTACATAAAGAATTAAGCAACAGGTAAATTGTTATCTTCCCAATGAATACCTGTTCTTGGGCCCAAGTATCTTGTTATCAAACCAGCGACGTGACTCAGTAATTCAGAACCAATTCGGAACTTTTTCCAATTCCATTTTCGCATGAGTAGATGAAGGGAAAGTCTTGAAGAAGAATGGAGGGAGGTGGAGAAGTATTACTTATAATACAACCCTTTTTACACTCAGCACATAAACTTTAGGATCAATTGAAATCTTGCAGTGCACCTTGCCTTCAGATTCAGTCACACAAAGTTCCAAGTGACGTAAACTGAGAGAGGCTGGGCGGAACGGTTCAATGAATTTGTTTAATGACAAAATGGATCTCTGATTTAAGAATCAAATATCTAGAAGGAAATAGGGCATAAAGGAGGCAGGAGATCGCTCTGGTAAATAATATAGAGGAAAATCTAAAGAGGTTTTATATGAAGGGAAAAAGGGTAACTGGAAGGAGAATAGGGCCTCGTATACACCAAAGCAGTCACCTGCATGTGAAGAAGCAGGAGATCGGGAAGGTTCTCAATGAATATTTCTCCTCTGTTTTTATCATGAAGTTAGACATGAAGACTTGAGTAAGGGGAAATACCGGTGTTAAATGTTATCACCATCTTGATTATCTTCAAAGTGAAAACTCACCAGGAACTGCAGGTGCTGGAATCCTGAGTTAAAAAATGAAAGTGCTGGAGGAACTCAACAAATCAGGCAGCATCTGTGGAGAGGGAATGGACCCCTCCACAAATATAGCCTGACCTTCTGAGTTCCTCCAGCAATGTGCTTTTTCCTTGTCAGTGTCGGTTAGTTGTATTAGATTACATAATATTTAAGGGAGATGTCGAAGACAGTCTGTATTACAGTCAAGGAGGTGTTGGATGTCCTAAGGCAAATGAAGGTAGATGAATCTCCTGGACTGATCAGTTATATCTAAGGCCACTGAGGGAAGCTAGAGAAGAATTTGTCTGAGCCCTGGCTGAGATATATGAAGCATCGTTAGCAGGGGCGGATTAAGGCCCTAAGCACTGACCAATCTTGGTGCCCCCCTCCTTTCCACACTGACCCAGTCCATTTTAGTTGTTGACCTGTCTGACCAGATATACAATGCAGGTTGCAGCAGTACAAAAATTTATTCATATGATAACACAATATACTGTACAAACTAAGCCAAGCTTGGGCTACATAAAGTTCTACAAAAATGCAATACAACATCTATTTTAATATTTCACAAGTTAAATGTATCAAAGTTCCAATATTCATGACCTGAAAGGCATTTTTCTACATTTCATTTTCGCAAAATCACTGATAACATCCTCAAAATTAATACTTCTCAGAATGTCTGCTTGAATTGTTAATATACACAGTGAGTCGAGTCTTTCTTGAAGCATAACTGATCTATTTGGGTTTTTTACACGTTTCAGTTGTGAGAAAGACTTCTCTGTTGTGCAGTTGGTGACCATTAATGTTAAAAATATTCTTAAGGCAATTTCAACATTTGGAAAGGCACTCTCTAGTTTGTCTTCTGTAATTGTGTTGTAAAGTTCCATGCGAGTGAAAGATGTTTTCTTGGTTGTTTTAAACTTAAGAAGAACATTTCAGATTCAATTTTAATTGTCATTGTCAGTGTACAGTACAGAGACAACGAAATGCATTTGAATGGAACTCCTGAAGCTCTGTAGACAAAGTGTTGTTCATGTCATCTGGATAAGCATCAATGAGTGTCTGACACGTCTTTGAGTACCTTTCACTTTCTGATAATTGGGAATTAGCACCTTGTTGGGTGGCATTAGGAACATCTGTCAGACAAGAGAATCTGTCTGCTATTTCAGTGACACCTTTCGTCTCCTCCTCATTTCCGTTTCTAACTTTTCAACAATTACATAAAAAGTGGAGATACGGAATTTGTCTCTGGCACTGAGAATGACCTCTGGTGCATTTCCATCGTTGGGCATTCTCTTTCTTATACGCTTACGCGTTTGAGTTGCTTTGTATTCTACATCAGGGAGCATGTCCTTTGCAAGTGATTCAAATCTCCCAAACTCATCTCTTGATGTGTGCAACTGGTCTGCCAATGATGAATACAAATCTGCACATGTTTGCAAGATCACATTTTCACTTTGAAGAAGTCGACTTGTTCTATGAAACTTTTCTAAAGTTTCATTCCAAAAATTCAGCATGAACACAAATTCCAGTTCTTGCATCTTGTTTGCAATATTCTTTGCCTCCATTCCAGTGTCACCTTTTTGCAACTGGTCATCTGATAAATCTTCCAAAGCTTCCAGAATCTTGAAGAAAGAGTTGATAATTGCTGCAGTTGCCACAGCATGTGCTTCCCATCTGGTGTCTGAAAGTGATTTCAACACTTTTTCATTTCCAATGCAATCTTTGAGAATTCTCCACCGAGCAGTTGAGGCTGAAAAGAATGTGTAGAGCAGTTGTACAGTGGAAAAGAAATCTACTGCAACTTGACAGCAATCCACAGCACTTCGTCCAACTTAGTGAATGAGCTGCACAGGGTACATAAATGGCAAACTGATTTGCATCCAAAAGTTTTTGCTGCATGTCATTGTAACGTCCAGACATGTTGGCAGCATTGTCGTATGACTGCCCTCTGCATTTAGCAAAATCCAATTTACAATCATCACATAAGTACTTCAACACCTGCTGTGCCATAGCTTCACCAGTGTGGTTTTGTAATTCCAAAAATGTGATAAATTGTTCAACTGGCTGTCCATCTTGCAAGTATCTGAGCACTATGCTCAGTTGGTCAACATGCGAAAGATCAGGCGTTGAGTCCACAGACAGACTGAAGTACCCAGAAACATTAATTTCGTCAATGATGACGGAGTGCACTTTCTTTGCCATTAACTCAATAAGTTCCTCACATATCGTTCTGGGCAGGTACGAAGGGTTGCCTTTTCCAGCATTGCCATACCGTGATATGTGAGCAGCCAAGAATGGGTCAAACTGACTTATCAATTCGAGTAGCCCCAAATAATTCCCATTATTGAGAGACCCAAATTGTTCCACTTTTCCTCGGAATGCCAATCCTCGTTCAGCCAGTGTGCAAATGACTGCTACAACACGCCGAAACACATTCTCCCAGTAATTGTACTCCTCTTCAATTTGTTTTTCCAGTGGCTGTGTCAAGCCTAAGCCTTGTTTCCGAGTTAAATATGTCAACATGGCATCTCGGTGAGTTGTACTTTTTTCATGGTTGTCAATTACAGCAGTGTTTCGCCAGTCACTGAATCCTTCATTTCTAGCAAAATGCGTTGACCCTTTGGGCGCAAATAGTTTACAAACAAAACAGTAAACTGATCCTTTTGAAGGAGAGTACAACAGCCATTCTCTCTTGTAGTGTTCACCATTGGCTTTTATTCCAAAAAAGATTTTCTGTGAACAGTATCTCTTTGGCTTCCCACTGATGAAATTGCGACACGATTTGTCAAATGGCCCATTGTGGTGCTGACATTCACTGGGTCCACAAGCAACCCAATATGTCACATCATCACCATAAAATACATCCCACAACCCTGGGTCCTTAGCTTTGTTCATTTCATCCTTGGTCAGTTCTCTAAACTCCTTGGACAGTTCAAAAGCATTTACACATCTTGTCGTAGAACTAGGTCCAGGTTGTGGCACTTCATCATGTGCAACGTCATCATGAAAATCTGGCCTTGCACCAACACTGCCTGTTTCTGATGAAGGAGATAGATTTGATTCACTTGCTGTCTCTGAAGACTGACACTGGTTTAGATCTGGATCATCTTTCTCTGCAGTTTGTAAGAAGAAATCTGTCAGCTTTCCTGTCTTGGCTACAACGGACAGATTCTTTTGCTCATTCTCTTTTGCACGTTTTCTCTTTTGTGCACCACTCAACTGAACACGCTTCATTTTTGACGTTTACATGGGGCTGAAATTAAAAAGGGGCAGAGAGGGTCATTGAAATGACTGTCATGGCAACTGAATTTGGCTCCATCATTTTACTTTTAAACACATGCTATGACACTGCACCTCGCCAACAAAAAATAGCTTAAATCAGGCAAAAGTAGACACAAAAAGTCTCAAAAAAGATCGACAAATAAGAGACGACTATGTATACTAATTAAATAAAGGATCATTGAAGCTGTATGACATCTTACCAGTGCAGTGGTCTTAGATTTCCAAGGATATCGCACACATCATGTCTGAGGCACAGAGGTCAGTCGAGAATATTCCACAACGGGAAACATGTGACGGTGTTAATGATCTTACTGACCGACAGAGGTCAGAGTGCACTGTGCCAGCAGTGCCCCTTGTGGTACACCTGGGAAGATAACCCTAGGGTGCGCCATGATCAAGAAACAGAACATTATGATCAATTTGCACTAGTTTTATCTTTTTTTTTTTTTTACAAATCTTCATTCGTTTTTTTTTTCTTTTCACCCTTTTCCCAACTTTGTGGTGCCCCCTTTGGCCCTGGTGCCCCAAGCACGTGCTTAGTCTGTTTAATGGTTAATCCGCCCCTGATCATTAGACACTGGTGATGTGCCTGAAGACTGCAGGGTGGCTAAAGTAGTGCCTATATTTAAGAAGGGCGGCAGGGAAAAGTCTAGGAATTAAAGACCAACAAGCCTAACATCTGTGGTCGGCAAGTTACTGGGGAGGATAGTAAGGGATCAGACTTTAAAACTTTTGCCTTCCATCACAGTGAGGAGGTGTCTGGTGAACTCACTGTGGTGGATGTTAATTTGTGTTTATTGTGTGTTTTGTTATTTTAGTATATATATATGCAAGGCAGCTAACTTTCGTTCAGACCGAAAGGTCTGAATGACAATAAAGGATACTTTGACTTTGACTTTGACTTTGAGATATATGAGTATTTGAATAGACGGGCTGCTTAGGGATAGGCAGCATGGTTTTGTACATGGGAGATCCTGTCTTACGAATGTGATTGAGTTTTTTGAAGTAAGCCAAAATGACAAGGAGAAAACTGTAGATGTTGTCTATAAGGATTTCATCTAGGTCTTTGATACGACTGTTCTGGAAGGTTACATCACATACAATCCAGGGAGAACGTGCTAGAATATCTCAATCATAACTCCCACAATGCTCTTGGATATATCTCATCAGGGATGGGAGATTTGTCTACCTCTATTAGGCTTCGGACACTCCCTACCTCTTTGACTATAATATGGACTGTCCTCCATTAACTGTCCCTAGTTTGCTAGTCTTCATGTCTTTCTCTGTTAGGCCTGTGACTAGTGGTGTGCCTCAGGGATCGGTGCTGTGTCCACTGCTGTTTGTGGTTCCTATCAATGATTTGGATGAGAATATGGAAGGCATGAGTTTGCAGACAAACGTGAGTGGGTGGTGTTGTAGATAGTGAAGATGGTTAACCAAGCTGCAGCAGGATCTTGACCAGCTGGGCAAGTGGGCTGGGCAATGGCTAATGGAATTTAATGCAGATAAGTGTGAGATGTTGCATTTTGGGAATTCGACCAGATCAGGAAATTCACAGTGAATGGCAGGGCTTTGGGGAATGTGTGGAACAGAGGGATCTAGGAGTGCAGGTACATAGTTCCCTGAAAGTGACATCACAGGGACAGAAAATAGCTGGAGTAACTCAGCGGGACAAGCAGCATCGCTGAAGAGAAGGAATGGGTGATGTTGAATGAAGCATCACCCATTCCTTCTCTCCAGAAATGCTGCCTGTCCCGCTGAGTTACTCCAGCTTTTTGTGTCTATCCTTAAACCAGCATCTGCAGTTCCATCCTACATCACAGGGACAGGATGGTTGGGAAAGTGTTTGGTACATTGGCCTTTCTGAGTCCGGGCATTGAGTACTGAAGTTGGGATGTTATGTTGCAGTTGTACAAGACGATGGCGAGGCTGCATTTGGAGTATTGTTCAGTTTTGATCATCCTGCTATAGGAAGGATGTCATTAAGATGGAAATAATGCATAAAAGATGTTTCCATAACTTGAGGACCTGAGCTATGGGGAGAGGTCGGGCAGACCAGGACTTTAGTCCTTGGAGTGCAGGAGTGATTTTATGGAATATAGACACAAAAAGATGGAGTAAATCAACTGATCAGTAGCATCTCTAGAGAAAAAGAAGAGGTGATGTTTTGGGTTGAGACCTTTCGTCGGCTTAAACCAACATCTGCAGTTCCTTCCTACACTTAGTGATTTTATAGAGATATATAAGGTCAGAGGGGAATAGACAGGGTCAATGCACAGTCTCTCACCCAGAGTAGGGAAATCAAGAACCAAAAGAGATAAATTTAAGGTGAGAGGGGAAAGGAACCTGATGGCCAACTTTTTCCACACAGAGGGTAGTGGATATGTGGAGCTGCCAGAGATAGATTTAGTTTAGTTTAGAGATTCAGCGTAGAAACAGGCCCTTCGATCCACCGGGTCCGCACCGACCAGCGATCCCCGTACATTAACACATTAACGCACCCACTAGGGACATTTTTTTTCTACATTTACCAATTAACCTACAAACCTCTGCGTCTTTAGAGTGTGGGAGGAAACCGAAGATCTCGGATAAAACCGACGCAGATCACGGGGAGAACGTACAAACTCCGTACTGACAGCACCCGTAGTCGGGATCGAACCCGGGTCTCCGGCACTGCATTCGTCATAAGGCAGCAATTCTACCGCTGCGCCACCAGGTACTATAACAACATTTAAAAAACATTTGGACAGACACTTAGATAGAAATATATGGATATGGATTGGGGCATCTTCACAAGTTGTAGGAGTAGAATTAGGCCATTTGGCCCATCAAAACCATGCCGCCATTCAATCTCTGCCTCCTAATCCCATTTTACCACCTTCTCCCCATAACCCTTGACACCCATTCTAATCAAGAATTTGTCTATCTCTGCCTTAAAAAATATCCACTGACTTGGCCTCCACTGCCCTCTGTGGCAATGAGTTCTCCAGATTAACTGCCCTCTGACTAAAGAAGTTCCTCCTCACCTCCTTTCTAAAAGAGCATCCTTTAATTCAGAGGCTATGACCTTTGGTCCTAGACTCTCCCACCAGTGGAAACATCCTTTCCACATCCACTCTATCGATGCCTTTCATTATTCTGAAAGTTTCAGTGAGGTCCCCCCTCAACTATCTAAACTCCAGCGAGTAGAGGCCCAGTGCTTTCAAGTGCTCATCATATGCTAACCTACTCATTCCTGGAATCAATCTTGCAAACCTCCTCTGGACCCTCTCCAGAGCCAGCACATCCTTCCTCAGATAAGGGGCCCAAATTTTAGTCGACATGGACAAGTTTACCGAAGGGTCTCTCTCTATGCTGGATGATACAATGACAATGACTCCAAGTGTTCGGCGCATTAATTAGCTGGGTGGTGAATACCATGAGGATATAAAAGTGTACTTTTATTCAAATGGGAAATAAATCACATTCATTTACAGAATTAAAGAAGTGCCAGACACTATCGGAACAGCATTTGCCACATACGGGTGAATTAATTTGAAAAATATTTATCCTTATGGGTTACGTGAAACAATGTTTGCAAATCGTTTGTGGGTTTCATTTTGAAACAACCCAGAACCTATTTTATGATTCTACTTCCTTCTTCACCAAAATATTATTATTCCCTTGCATCTACTTTATCAAATCATGAATAGCCACAAAATACTGGAGTCGCTCAGCGAGACAATTTATGCTGTAATTCAAAAAAAGTCAATTAGATTACCTCTTCGGCATTTAAAGTCACACATGAGTGTTGTGGAATCTGTTTATATAATTCAATCATTTTAAGTACTAGTTTCACGTGGACTTAATAAACATAATTTTAAAAAAATTCTCTGGGTGCAATCAACAGCTGCCTGTTTATGTCAATTAGAGCCAATGAAAGATTTGTCTATGTATTAATACCATTTTGAGCTTGTGCATTAACTTGCAATTGACTGGACATTTTTAGTTCACTGGTTTTTTAAATCCTAATCTATCATCGGTAAGAAAATAATTCTGTTCTTGCCATTGCGTCGGATCAAGGCTGATGAGTGGTAAGCCTCCAGGTACCATGTTTTACCAACCCCAATGTACATTTGACAAGTCACTCCTGAAATGCTGCATTGATCTAATGTACCCAGCCACTTTCAGTAGCAGGAGACTTAATTTGGGGCTTAATATTTTCATGAAATTGAATAAGTACAGTATTTGAACTGTGCACCAAATGAGGCTGAAGTAAATCACACCCATCAAGGTTGTTCAGCATAATTTGTGAAAGGGAAATCATATTTAGCTAAATGAGCTGAAGGTTTTGAGGATCAATATGTGTATATAAAGTAAAGCCAATAAATAAGATCTAAATTGATTTGCAATTCCAAGACTGTCGATTTTTGCAACCGTAACACATCCATTCCTCAACTCACTTGCTGCCAAATTGTCCACTCATTTGTTACCATTGATACTCTCCTAGCCTGCCTTCTACTCTGCACTTTAGCTCAACCAAAATACCACTGCCCAAATTCTAATTCACATCTTTCACCTTCCCTGGTTTAACACGCAACAAAAGCTTTTCACTGTCCCTCACACATGTGACATTAAACAAGAAACTAAAAACTCTGTACTCTTCCAATTCTGGCTTCCTGCACATTCAAGTATCTCTCTGTCCTCCAGTGATCGCAGTGTCCTGAGGTGACTGAGCCCTCTAAACCTCCATCCCTCCCTAAACCTCTCAATGAAACCCACCACTTAACTTTGGCATGTGTTAATATCCGCCCAAGTGGCTTCTGACACGATATTTGATAATGCTCCTAAATGAACTGATGATGTAAATCCTAGATGCTGCTGGGACAAGATTAATTCCACCATGAAGTGGTACATGTGGTACAGTCTCTTATTCAGACCAATAGATAGCTCTGGCCTCTTCAGACCTCATCAGTAACACTTAACAGCTGTTAAAGTGTTGAGAAGCATCATCAGCCTTCAATATTTGATGGAAAGAGAGAATCTACAATAAATCAATGTGCAGTGTTAATTGGTTCTAACAATTAGATACATGGCATCATTTGTACTTCTATGGAGAAATTTGATTTCCAGAACCTGACAAAAGAATTAAGAATGATACTGATTTCGCACTTTAAATAATTCGTACTTTAAATTGTGTTGACTTTACCGTGTGAAGATCAGGCAGGTCCCATGGTTATCTGATCCACCAATGGCCAAGTCTGAAATCCACCCTTAATATTAGCCTCGTCGGAAGATCAGCAGAAGAGACCACATGTTGGGAATATTGTTGTAAATCACTAGTTGAACATTTTTTCAAGCGGAAGAAGCAATTGTGGATTATTAAAGAGGCAGACAATGAGCTCCTGCAACTCTTGGGATATAATCCATGAAATAACAATCTAAACCTTCACTTCCTAATTGCATAACTCAGCAGTTATTTTCTTAAATAAAGCCAATCTTTGTTTTGGCACATTGGCCTTCAACAGTCAGGGAACTGAGTATAGAAATTCCCTGACAAGGTCACACTTGTGGTATTGTTTTCAATTTTGGTCACTCTGCTGTAGCATAGGTTGGCTAATCTGTCCATTATGCTTCGACAGAGTGCAGGGAATATTTACAAGGATGCTGCCAGAACTCAAAGCCTGAACTGCAGGAAAAGGTTGGGCAGGCGTAAGGCAGAAGGCTGAAGAGTGATCTTACAGAGGTGTGTAACATCATGCAGAGTCTTTCTCCAGGGCTGGGAAATCAAGAACTAATGGACAAGGGTTAAGGTGAGGGAGGAAAGATTTAATAGGAATCTAAGGGGCGACTTTTAAACTGGGAGGATGGTGGGTGTATGGAATTAGTTGCCAGAGGAAATAGTTGAGGCAGGTACAATAACAACGTTTAAAAACATTTAGAGAGGAATTTCCACTTGGACTGCAATGGTTAGAGGGATATCGGCCAAATGCTGGCAAATGGGGCTGGATTTGCTTGGCATGGATGAGTTGGGTGAAAGGACTTGTCTCCTTGCTGTAGGACTCGACAATTCCATTCATGGGATTAGATAAAGATAGAATGCAAACCGATTGTAACAAATCATTATTTTATCCAATGTGTAATGCTGGTGACCTGCCGAGAATAAGAGTCCTAAAAAACTGCGGACATTGGAAATCTGAAATAAAAACAGAAAATGCTGGAAAAACTAGTCCAATCAAATAACCACTGTGGTAAGAGAAGCAGTTAACATTGTTGGTCTGATATCCTTCACAAGAATGAAGAGAACCAAATTAGTGTAAGTAGCCAAAAAGGTGGGAGAGGGAAATTGGAGAAAGTGAGCGTATTTCTTTGGTAGGGTGAAGTAAGGAGGCCCCTGAGGATCAGATAGGCTCCTTTGTCTATATAAAGTGTTGCTAATGTTGCAAAGTGTGGAGTGCTGGTCCGGTCTGGTCTGGTCAGAGTACACATTGAAAGAAAGATTGCGAAGGCAGGCAAACGTAACTGGTCTTAACAGAAAGAGCAAGTTATCTCAAACTGGAGAATTTGTTACAAAGTGAACAGACAAATGAGAATACAGAAACAAGGAACTGCTGATGCTGGTTTACAAAAAAAGACAAAGTGCTGGAGAATGTCAGCGGGTCAGGCAACATCCCTGTGGAACATGGCTAGGTGACGTTTTGGTTCGGGATCCTTCTTCAGATTAATTGTAGGGGGACGGACAGGGCTGGATTTAGATCAAGAGAGCCCCTAGGCTATTCCACTTGTGAGGCCCCTCCCAATCCCCCACCCCCACGACGAGAGGAAGATGGAAGAGTCCACCAGATTGACACCGATGTGCAGCCGGGCGTGGCTAATGAGATAAGGGCTGGAAAGCTGCACTTTTTATTTATTGCCAGTGCTAATGTTAAGTTATCAGCTTAAAACACTATTATTCGGAAATGGAGGGCAAGGAAAATTACTGAAGTGTTGTTTAGAGACTACAGTGCGTTGTGACAGCATATGTAAGAAAGGCCTATGACAGTGTCAAAAATATTATACACCCCATACGAAGCTTTTCAAAAAGGGGGGTGGCATGGTAGAATTACAAAAATGTTATGTGAAATAAGTGCACGCAGTGTGTATCACAAGCGCGAGGCTCATCGACCCTTGCGGCCGGGGTCCAGAGCCCGCATAAACGCCCTGGAAGCTCTGGGGTTTTTAGTTGCTCTCTGGTGCATTCTGAGCCTTATTTTGGAGCATTTTTGCATCAAATTTATGACCAATACTTCAGAAATAATTTTGTTTGAGTCAAAAGTAACGTGCGGTTGGAATGGGATGATTTGGGTCATTGTTGTACACATTATTTTTAATCAAGAATTGAAGCTGTCCTTGTTTTAATAAACAAGTTGTACTGTAAAATGTTATGAAGGAGCTTGCAAACACTACAAATAAAATACTGTATGTTTTTGTAATAAATAAAACCTTTTTTTAGAAAATGTTTTGTGTGTTGATTTGATTGCCTTTTACTGTTCGACTGTGTTAGTGTGCACTTTAAAAATATGATGCGAAATGAAAGTCGCAAACTATGGAATACATATTTTTCAGTATTGTTATCAAGAAAAAGAAAGCAGTTCAAATTGTTTGATATTATTCATATGGAGGAGAAAATATAATTGCTCTAAAACCTACCTTAATTTTGCAATCTCACTAAAGATAATCCCCCCCTCTTCCCCTCCTCCTTCCCCCTCCTCCCCCTCCTCTCCCCCTCCCCCTCTCTCTCCCCCTCTCTCTCATCCCCCCCCTCACATCCCCATCCCCCCCTCTCTCTCCCCCCTCTGTCCCAACCCCTATCCCCCCCCCTGTCTCAACCCCCCCCCTTTCCCCCTCTCACATCCCCCCTCTATCTCCCTCCCTTCCCATTCATCCCCCTCCCTCGCCCTCCTCTCCCTCCTTCTCTCCCTCCCACGCAGACACAGCAGCCGCCCCCGCCCCCGGCCCAGAGAACCGGGCGCTCCTGCAACACAATATTCCACTACTTACCTGGAGTAGACACCTGGGATCTTTGGTAGACACGAGGCATCGAGGTGATTGTGTGAAGTGCAAATGGAGATCTGAGCCCGCCCGGGCCCACTGCGCACACGCGGAGAGACAGTTTAGTTTTTGCGTCACTACCATGTCACCGGCTTCCCCCAACTGCGCAGGTGCAGATGGCCGCAATTTTTTTCCACAAAACTTCCAGCGGGTCGGAACCAGAATTTCGGGTAATTTCCGTCAAAGTGGAAACGCTGATAGCGCTCCAATTTTTTTTTTTCTCGTGATTTTCTTTTTACTCTGGGGAAAAAAACACCTTGGCTGAAAGCCCCCTTGATTTTGAGGCCGTAGGCTTCGACCTATGAAGTCTATAGGTAAATCCGGTCCTGCCGAGGCCCCCCTAGATCTCGAGGCCCTAAGCTGAAGCTTGTGTTGCTTATACGTAAATCCGGCCCTGGGGACTGGGTAAAGAAAGCTGGAAGAGAGGCAGGGCAGGATAAAGCATGGCAGGTGGTTGGACAAAGGCCAGAGATGGGGAAAACAGAAGGTGTGAGACAAAAGGATTGAAGAGTTGTGGGTTGTGCAGCCAGAGGAAGGAATGTAGAGGGGGGAAGGGAGAAATAGGAGAGGGTCCAGTTAGATAGATAGATAGATAGATAGATAGATAGATAGATAGATAGATAGATAGCCTTTTATTGTCATTCAGACCGAAGTCTGAACAAAATTGCAGCAGTCATACATATAATACCATACAATAAAACAACAATAAACACACATTAACATCCACCACAGTGAGTCCACCCAGCATCTCCTCACTGTGATGGAGGCAAAAGTCTTAGGTCGCAGTCTCTTCCCTCCTCTTCTCCCTCTGCGCTGGGGCGATACCCCCCCCCCCCCCCGGGCGATGTTAAGAACAGTCCCGCGGCTCAAACACCGCGGCCCGGGGTGGTTGAAGCTGCCGCCCACCAGTCCTGCAGAAGCAGCTGCTGGCCCGCGGCCGAACCCCGGACTCAGGCCACCGCCGCCAGAACACCGTCCCAGCCACCCTCACGTGAGTACTGTGCCGTCTTCAGCCTCGGGCTGGGCCGCCCCGACTTGGGCGCCGAACCTCCCCCGGACCGGGCCGCCCCGACTTGGGCGCCGAACCTCCCCCGGACCGGGCCGCCCCGACTTGGGCGCCGAACCTCCCTCGGCTGCGGGCGCCGCACCTCCCCGAGCTCGGCCGCTCCGGGGGAGCCTCGTTCCACACTCGGGCTGGCCGCCCTCACGGTAACGTCCCAACCTCTTCCAGCCCTGAGCCGGACCACCCTCACGGGAGCGAGCTCAGAGCGAGTCCTCACAGTGCTCTGCCTCCGGAGCCTCGAGGTCGTCAGCTCCATTAGGCCTCAGCGCAGACGGAGGCAGAGAAGGGGAATACGACAAAAAGGTCGTATTCCCCCGCAGGGAGAGACTGCAAACCCCGTTTCAACCCCCCCCCCCCCCCAAAACACAAGCTAAAACCAAAAAACTAAACTAAGCAAACAAAATAAACAACATAAAAAACACAAAGACAACGGGACCGCCGGTAAGCCGCTGCAGCCAGAGCCGCGCCGCCACTCCGAATGGAGTGGGCCTTAGGGGAAGGGTGGGGGAGAAAAGGGAGGAGGGTTGTTAGAGATTACCTAAAATTGGTAAATTCAATGTCCATACTGTTGGGTATCTTCGATTTAAACCAGCATCTGCAGTTCCTTTCTACACACTATTGGGTGGTAAGCTACCCAAGTGGAATACGAGGTGCTGATCCCCCAGTTTGTGCGTTGCCTCACTCTGGTAATGTAGGAGTCCCAGGATAGAATGGTCAGTATGGGAATGGAAAGGGAGATAAAATGGTTAGCAAGCGAGAGATTCAGTTAACCTTACTCCACCCATCTGCAAATCAAACCCCCCTCACCTCTATCCACCCATCACTTGTGTAGGAAGGAACTACAGATGCTGGTTTCAAGCATGCATCCCCACCTCGTCTCCAGCTTTCTGCCTCTACTACAACATGATACAAAATATTTAGTGAATGAGTCAATGCCTACTGTTTAATTGAAATAATATTCCATAAATATTTACACTTGCAAGTCTAAAGCGATTAGAAAAAAATAACCCAAATTAAAGAACAAACTAAAAGAATGACTGATATTTGAAGTTCAAAACTGTACCTTTTAAGGATTTTAATTGTAACATTGAAAATGAATCGGATTTCAAAAAATAGGAAAACTTACTATTGAGATATTTGATTTACTAACTTTTAATTTTGAAACTCTACCCATAGAGGAATTTGGTGATCAGAATGAATCAGATTAGTTGCACGGAAGATATTTCTCTCCATTACCTCATGGTTCACTTGCCACCTTATAATTTCCTACACCCTGGTTGAATCTCGGTTGGTAACTATGTGGAACTGCATCACCATTACTCGATGATTGATGGAACATGACATGTTCTTGCAACTGAGAACACACCCTAGGGTGTGATTCTCAAGCCACAATACAGAAGCCTTCTGTTCTTTCTGCAGCACAGCTACCAGCCAACCAAAATAGAAGCATTTTGAACTCCAGGGTAGAAAAGCTGATTTAAAAAATATATGAACGAGTTAGTCAAAATAAGCCAACCACGAAAAATGTGAGATATTTAAAACTGTGGACGTGAGTTGTAAAATTATCTTATTTATGTTTTACTTGGGAGGACCAACACAGCATACCCCAGGAATGTGATAGAAAGGAACACGCTTACAACTGGCTTACAGTATATGTGGGACCACATGAAATAATGCAATGTTTAAAGTAAAGAAACCAAGGTGGCTGCAGAGAAACCCCTTCCATGTTATTGCTGAATTTCTTCTTCTTCTGGAATTAATGGAATAATGAGTCCATTCAAAGGAATGACAGAAACAAAGATCTAAAATTAAGAGCATTAATTGTTCGGTAATGAAAATAACAACGATTCTAAATGCCGAGATGTAATGGTTTCTTGTTGACTCCCACAGATATTTAAACTTGAAAGAACTAAAAATAGGTGGCAGATAAAATTAAAAGCGTGTCAAAATCATTGGGGTCTCAGTCCCACTTCCGAATCCTCATCCATCCCACTTTACCTCATTCAATTAACATATTCCTTTCTTCCCTCAAGCCCTCATGTAGTATCCTTCAAATTCTATCTGGTCAATTTGCCTTGATACGCCACGTGGCACGATGTAGTTAGTAGCACATTCTGTTTGGTTAATGATATTCCTCCTGAGTTATTTGCTGATTTTATTAGTTTTCCTATTTATATAATCTTTGGCTTTAGACTTCCCAACATGGGAATATCTTCTCCATGTCTACTTTGGCAAATCCCTTCACAGTTTTTGTCTTAAGAAGTACCCATTGTGTTACCCAGAGCACTCCTTCTACATGAAAAAAAACAGCTCTTCGCTTCTTTCTGATAACCTCTTGGCTCTGGTATATTTCAAATATGTTTTGCACCATCCAAAGATGTAATAGCATGCTTATAATAGAGACCAGATTTGTGCATAGTATTCCAAGTGTGGCGAAACAATGTTTTATAAACGTTAACTTTTATAAACATCTCTGCCTTCCATCTCTGTTTTTCTAATAATTAATCCAGTTTAAATTACATTGCTACTTCCAATAATATGCAGCACGGCGGCATTGCAGTAGAGTTGTTGCCTTGCAGCGCCAGAGACCTGGGTTTGATCCTGATTATGGGTGTTATCTGTACGTAGATTGTACGTTCTCCCCATGGCCTGCTTGGGTGTTACCCGGGAGCTTGTTTGCTCCCACTCCAAAGACGTTCAGGTTTGTAGATTAATTGGCTCGCTAAAATTGCACACTGTCTCAAGTGTGTGTAAGATAGTGCTAATGTGGAGGAATCGCTGGTGGGCCGAAGGGCCTGATTCCGTGCCGTATCTTTAAACTAATAGTGAATTTGTAATCCATGGTCCCTTTGTCCCTCAACCTCATTCCCTAGATTCTACATTACTTAAAATCTTATTGTAAGTCTGCTCTGCAGTGCTGGATGGAAGGCATTTTGAAAATCCAATAATGTTAGACCCTCTTTACTCCTCATTGGGTTTGCTACTTATCAAAGAGCGGTGCAGTAGCGCAGTGGCAGAGACGCTGCCTTATGGCGCCAGAGACCCCGGTTCGATCTTGACCACCAGTGCTGTCTACGTTCTCCCTGTGATCACATGGGTTTCTTCCAGGAGTTCTGGTTTCCTCCCACATTCCAAAGACATGCAGGTTTGTAGGTTAACTGACTTCTGTAAATTGTCTCTCGTGCATAGGATAAAACTAGTGTATGGGTTATAGCTGGTTGGCACAGACTCGATGGGCCGAAGGGGCTGTTTACACATTATATCTCTAAACTAAAGGATTTAATACAGTAAGTCAAGCTACACCACTGCTTAAAACCAGTGCCCCATCTTTATGTAAGAAGGAACTGCAGATATTGGTATAAACCAAAGATAGACACAAAAAGCTGGAGTAACTCAGCGGGACAGGCAGCATATCTGGTGAGAAGGAATGTTTGATGTTTCAGGTCGAGAACCTTTTTCAGACTGGTTAGGGATATGGGAAAAGAGAGATATAGACGGTAATGTGGAGAGATAAAGAACAATGAATGAAAGATATGCAAAAAAAAGGAATGATGATAAAGGAAACAGGCCATTGTAAGTCGTCTGTACGGTGAAAATGAGAAGCTAGTGCGACTTGGGTGGGTGAGTGAGGGATAGAGAGAGAGGGAATGCCGGAGCTACGTGAAGTGAGAGAAATCAATATTCATACCACTGGGCTGAAAGCTACCCAAGCGAAACGTAAGATGCAGTACCTCCAATTTGCAGTTAGCCTCACTGGACAATGGAGGAGATTGAGGACAGAAAGGTCTGTGGTGGAATGGGAAGGAGAATTAAATTAAAAACCGGTAGATCAGGTCTCGCCATTGTACAAGAGTCCACATCTTGAACAACGGATACAGTAGATGAGGATGGAGGAGGTGCCATCTTTATGTTTTCCGTATGAGATACTTTCCTTCTTCATCTTTGATTAAAAATATCATTCCCTTTCCTAAATTACGCTGAACCCTGAACTTGTTCAATCTACTTTGAAAGATAGGTATCACAAAGTTCCCCACCATACCACAGGAACTGTATCCTATATTGCTTCTTTTGTAAATGATTGCATAGTTACAGAAAATACAGCATACAAATGTAAGGACAAGATAGTGACATGAAAAATGTCATTGTTCTATAGCAGTTGAGGTTCAAGGATGACTTGCTTCATCTTTGGCTTTGTGGGTTCTGAGGTGCTCAAGAGGCCAATGTGGAACCCACTTTTCCACACATGGGGCAGGAGATGCCTGATGTCGTGGACAGGTGAGTAGTTTGTGAAATAATGTGGCTCTTTCACCAGTACCATTTGTCCTCAAAGCATAGACCCAGGTTTCTCAATAGTATCCTGAATGCTTCTTCTCCAGAGATTTTCAGGAGTACATGGGGATTATCCATTGCTTTGAAGAGGCTTTGAATATATCCTTGAATCTTTACCTTCATCTGCCTGGTAATATCTTGACGGGAATTGGAATAGAGTTCCAGCTTCAGCAGTATGGAGTCAGGTGTGTGAGCAACAAGTGTAGTATAGGGGCTCGTTCCTCACTGTGTTTGTCTAGAAGGGAAGACTGATTTTAGTTTCCATATCCTTCCAATGCATTTGGAAAACTTTGTGTTACACAGAATTGGTAGTATCTTTCCAGTGCCTTATCTAAAGCAACATTTGCAACATAAAGCAAACATAAAGCAACATAAAGCAAAGTGGATAGAGAACTGGCTGGCAAACAGGAAGCAAAGAGTAGGAGTAAACGGGTCCTTTTCACAATGGCAGGCAGTGACTAGTGGGGGTACCGCAAGGCTCAGTGCTGGGACCCCAGCTATTTACAATATATATTAATGATCTGGATGAGGGAATTGAAGGCAATATCTCCAAGTTTGCGGATGACACTAAGCTGGGGGGCAGTGTTAGCTGTGAGGAGGATGCTAGGAGACTGCAAGGTGACTTGGATAGGCTGGGTGAGTGGGCAAATGTTTGGCAGATGCAGTATAATGTGGATAAATGTGAGGTTATCCATTTTGGTGGCAAAAACGGGAAGGCAGACTATTATCTGGCTATTGGGGGGAGCAAGCGAGACCTGGGTGTCATGGTACACCAGTCATTGAAGGTAGGCATGCAGGTGCAGCAGGCAGTAAAGAAAGCGAATGGTATGTTAGCTTTCATTGACAAAGGATTTTAGTATAGGAGCAGGGAGGTTCTACTGCATTTCGTTGTCTCTGTACTGTACACTGACAATGACAATTAAATTGAATCTGAATCTGAGTTGTACAGGGTCTTGGTGAGACCACACCTGGAGTATTGCGTACAGTTTTGGTCTCCAAATCTGAGGAAGGATATTATTGCCATAGAGGGAGTGCAGAGACGGTTCACCAGACTGATTCCTGGGATGTCAGGACTGTCTTATGAAGAAAGACTGGATAGACTTGGTTTATACTCTCTAGAATTTAGGAGATTGAGAGGGGATCTTATAGAAACTTACAAAATTCTTAAGGGGTTGGACAGGCTAGATGCAGGAAGATTGTTCCCGATGTTAGGGAAGTACAGGACAAGGGGTCACAGCTTAAGGATAAGGGGGAAATCCTTTTAAAACCGAGATGAGAAGAACTTTTTTTCACACAGAGAGTGGTGAATCTCTGGAACTCTCTGCCACAGAGGGTAGTTGAGGCCAGTTCATTGGCTATATTTAAGAGGGAGTTAGATGTGGCCCTTGTGGCTAAGGGGATCAGGGGGTATGGAGAGAAGGCAGGTACGGGATACTGAGTTGGATGATCAGCCATGATCATATTGAATGGCGGTGCAGGCTCGAAGGGCCGAATGGCCTACTCCTGCACCTAATTTCTATGTTTCTATGTAACATTGAAAACTAGCTGATTTTAATCAAGTGAGTCTGAAACTGGGAAAGATGAATGAGAAAAAAATGATTACAGAATGAGAACAGCAGTGAGAATTATAAGATTTATATTAACCAGAATGTAAACCATTTTATTATACTGAGTGAGGTGACACTGAGTCATTGACACTATGCATGGATACCATATTTAAAAAAAAACATATTTTCTGGATGCAATGTTAAAATCTTCATTTTTATTACACAAAACTGCAATTCATCCTCTAAAATTTATTTTACTTTTATTTATCTTCCAAATCAACAATTATTTATATTTTTAAAAAGCTTGAATTATTTATCAATGATCAATTCATTTTGACTCAAAAATAATCAGCGGTATTACATTTGGTGTTTAAAATTTCAAACATAATTCACAACAGAAATTCACAAGCTTAGAATATTGTGTGAATCTTTTATCAGAAATCATTGCCTCCTGAAAGTCAGAAATTAACTAATGTACAGTGTCAGCATAGTGACGCTTGCACCACTCTTTGCATAGCTACAAAAGCACAAAACATTAAACACATATTTGGAACATACATCAACAATTACATTTATTTAAAACTTCCATAAAACTTATGATCTTTGCTATTATTCCAGGAAAACAAATATACACATTTTACACAATAGTTTCTCTATTTTGAAAAAAATAGTCGTTTACAAGAGATTTTGTTCTGCATTCTTTGATTATACAATAGATTTAATTAAAATACTGAATATTTCTTTACTACAGAGTGCAAAGTTAACAACCTAGCAGAGCTGAGCCAAAAGGTAAAACTAAGCCAGTCATTTATTGGCTAATTTTTTTAAAATATATTCATAAAACACAGTAAGTTTGCGGAAATTAGGAATAAAGTTTACTCAGAGTTACCTTTTGATGTTGCAGCCATCACACGACATACAATTAGAAATGAAGACTAAACAGCAAGGGCTTTAATAAAATATGATTTGTCTTAAATTGATCTCAGTAATTTTGTTTTGCCACTGTATTTACTATTTACAATTTTGAAAAGCCACTAATTCAAAATGTCATTGCCTGATAATGTTATGATGAGGTTTATTAAATTAATCGTCACCTCTAACAAAAGGATCACAACACATTACTGAAAATAAAAGTGATAAAGCATTTGAATCAATTAGTTGAATGTTAAGAGAAAATGTCTATTGAGTTCTACATGCTACTGCTACAATAAAATTTGAAATATATATATTTATATTTTAAAAGGCAACAATGTTGGATAATTGCTTTAGTATGCCATAAAACAACATTTCTAAGCACTGTCAGAAATATAATATTTGCTGCTGGTTTCCATGATTCATCTTTTAGCATCAAAGCAAACTGCAAACCTGTAATTTATTTTGAGTATTGTCTCAGTTAAACATACGTTAACAACATATTTACAACATGACTAAAACCTTTAGAAAAATCACAATTGCAATTATTATCTCTTCTCAAGAAATGCTTTACATTCATTTTGAGGTAAATTATATTTCTGTATATCCTGGTTAGTTTCAAATTCCTTTTTATAATGTGGACATTATCCAATTGGTCTCTATGGACTCGTTCTTGCTTAGAATGAAAACATAATTACAATATTATTGCAACAATATATATTATACCAACTAAAAGAGATAAAAAGTCATTTCTCGTGCCTGTGCCTTGCTATGGCAGGTCAGCTTGTGTATCCAACAAGAAACCATCTATAAAGTAACAATGCTCTAACAGTGGCAAACAGCATACATTAACAAATACACTCTTCTGCAATAAACAAGGCCATCTTGTGAGAATGCATTCTTAAAAATGGGAACGCTCCAGATAAAGATAATGACAGAATTGTTCAAAATAAATCCTGAGTAAGCATGATCTATACTGAGCTCTCTATTCAAACATCAGTCTGGAAAAGAGAAAAGGTACCAGATAAGTGGAACAATGGGATTAAAGTGAAGATACTCAAAGAAGGAAGAATTTAATATTGGCATCAACTGACATGAGCTTACACTTCCATCTGTGCCAAGCAAGTAATGTGCAAGATCCCAGTCCAGCACATCAGAAGCAGCTGGTCGCATTCCCAGAAAAACATCTTTGGAAAGAGATGGCAGCACAGCCCAGATCTTTATGTACAAGATGTAATAGAACAATGCAGAGAATGGGACCAGCCTCTCTACATACATTTCACAGACATTGAGAAAACCTCTAACACCATTCATAGGATTAGACCATGGAATACTCTGCGAGAATAAGGAATCCTTCGTTGTACAATCAATATCAAATGTATCTAAGCCAACTTTACACGAATCGTTGATCTGCTTTGAAGACAAAACTACAGCATATCAAGGGAATGACATGTCTGCAATTCTCTTCAATTTTGCTTGTGGGAAACATGGTGTACGACAGAATATACCCCAAGAGACAGATAGACACCCTACAAAATCATCTCACACACCCGATAACACATGAAAGAACAAAGCAATTACTCAATATTCATCCAACAAATCACACCAAAAATTAACTGAGTAACAGATATTATAACCTTTCATCTTGATTCACCATCATCAGTATTGACATAAAATCAAGTTACCTCTAATGCTGAAACATTCATACACTTGAACAGTGCCATCAGTCAGGATGGTGGAACAGGCCAAGACATCAAGAACAAAATCAAGTCAAGAATACCTTCAGGAGCTTACATGTAGTTGGAAGAACATCAAACTATAATACCCAGACAGAACCTGAGATCTGTCGACACTTCTCTTCCAGAACGCTGAGGAATAGCAGAACTTCACATGCCCAGACTTCACTTTATACAGCCTGCCTCTGTATCTCTTGGCCCAAAACAATCCCAAACTGAGACCAGATTCTGCTGTGCAGTCAAGACAAAATAAGCACCATAAACATCAAGAGCACTGGAAATGGATGAGCCATGTGCTTCAGGTGGAAGGTGATTCCACACGAGAACAGCTAAAGATGGATACCTGAAGTGAAAGTGAAGGACAGCATTGTGCGGGAATGTGGAAATTCTCTGAAATACATGAAACAAAGCTTGGGAAACCTTGAATGGTTTGCCAGAACCAGAGATGAGTGGAAGAGAAAAAAAAAGACACAGTGCTGGAGTAACTCAGCAGATCAGGCAGAATCTCTAAAGAATATGGCAAGGTGACATTTCGGATCGTGACTCTTCATCAGATTGATGTTTCGGGTCAGGACTCTTCATCAGATTGACATTTCGGGTCAGGGTACCTTCTTCACTTTGTATCTTTTCTTGTAAACCAGCAACTGGTTTCCCATTTCTACATGGGTGGAAGAAGCTGAATGCTACAGGAGATTCTTCTTCCCTGTGGCTATCAAACTTTACAACTCCTCCCCCTTCTGTCGTGGGGTAGACTGAGACTGACTCCCCTCCCCCTAGCACCTCCTCAATCTTTGCACATCCTAAAAGCCTTTTCACTCCTCACTTTAATTTCACGTTTCATATATTTTGTGTTTTCTATGACTGTTGGCAAATTAATTTCCCTCCTGGGATAAATAAAGTTTTATCGTATCGAGCTTTGTCGCTTTGACACTAAGTGTCGAAAGTGTAATGGGTAATAAGTCAGTAGCAGTTCATTTAAAATATACCTATGACGGATTCAGAAAAAGGAACATGTATCTCAGTCATGAAAGTAATGTTATATTATTATTAATTAACCAGTTAAATCCTAAAAACAAACAGAATATATTATACAGAGATCAATTAAAGGGACATATGGAAACAAACTTAAGCTAGAAGTTGTTCATAGTAGCCACTGTCTTCTGAATGTTTAATAAGGTTTCCTTATTCAATGTTTCTTCCCTGCAGCTGAATGAACCTATTATTCTTGACCAAAGCCTTCTGTTTCTTCAATGGCAAACAGTAACTTCTCCTTTAGTTGCTCATAACTTTTGTAAGGGGGGAGGTCCAGGCGATTGAAGCTGCAAAAAATATCACAACAACAATCACTTATTTCAATCATACTTTATATCTTAATTATTTTAAAATAATTGTAATTATTTTGTAAGTAATTACTGTCCTATTTTAAACTGCAATTCCCTATTTCAAACAAGATGGAGACACAAGAGGCTGCAGAAGCTGAAATTTGGAGCAACAACCTGCTAAAGTAACTAATCGGATTGGTCAGCACCTGTGGGGAGGAAAGGAATTGTCCATGTTCCGACCGAATGGGGAAGGAAGATAACCAAGGAGAGGGGGAAGAGTAAGTTAAGGGCAGGAGATGGTATGTGGACTGAGGAGGGATGAAGGATGCTGGGCAAATGGAGCCAGGTAGGGGAGCAGGAGTGGTAGAATTGGAAGAGAGGTAAATGGAGAGATATCATAGATGCAGGCAAAATAAAAGGTGAGGGGGGGTGGGGGGAGGGTGCGGGAGAGAGGGTGAAGGTGAAGACAGGTGGATCCTGAAGATCCATTGAATGGATGTACAGGAGATGCTGCCTCAAAATGGCAGCCAATATCATGAAAGACCCACACCAGCCTGGCCACACTCTCATCTCGCCACGACCAATGGGAAGAAAGTGCAGGAGCCGGAAAACCAGGAACTGCAGGTTCAAGAACAGCTTCTTCCCAACAAGCTTCATAGTCTCAAACACTGCACAGCACTAACAACAACCCTATCTCAGCAATTATGATCTACTTTGTTTTTTGTCTTTGTTTGCACTACATCCTTTGTTTTCTTTGCTCTATCATGATCTGGTTACCTCGTATAACTGCTTATCAATTTATTGTATTATGGATTATTGTACATTCATTGTATTCTATTGCATTAATGGGCCTGTAAAGCTGCAGTAAGTAAGAAATTGTTTGGTTGCGGGTACTTTGACAATTAACCACTTTCATGATCTTGTGAGCTAGGAGGGTGATAAGCTACCAATATGAAGGGAGATGGAACCAGAACCAGGTGGGGAAGAGGTGGGGAGAGAATGATGGGTAAAATGTGTGGATAGTAGGTGGATAGAATTAGAGGGGGAGGAGGACAGTAATGGGTGGTGGAGGGCTGGAGTGAGAAGAAGGGGTTATGGAAAAGGGGACAACACATAGCAGATAAGCATTACCTGAAATTGGAAAATTTAATGTTCGTACCATTAGGTTGTAGATTACTCAGGCGGAATATGTTATTCTTCTATTTTTAATTGGGCCATTAAATCAAATATTTTTCAATTCCATTACTGAGATAGCCAAGAATAAAGGATAAAGAATAAAGTTGGGTCATTTGACTCAACTTGGCCATGCCGGACATTAGCTCAGTGGCTTGGAGTACTGAACCACAGACATGAGTTGAAGTCCCAGCACAGCAACTGAGTAATTTAAATTCAGTTAAATGAATAAATCTGTAATAAAAACTAGTGCTAGGAAGTGTGAAACCACCTAGGTGTTGCAAAATAAGGCATCAGGGACGGAAATCTGGCACATATACATCTATAGACTGACATTTCTGTTTGTCGTAAACCATCATATGACCATTCAGTTTAAGAGCAATTATGGATGTGGGGGCAATAAAATGTCAGGCTTGCCATTTATACCCACCGCACAAACAAATAAAACATAAGGATAGGGAAGAAAAGATGACCTGGACTTTATAGGATTTGGTCCCAGATGATTGCCTAGAGATGATTTTAACAATTGGATATTTTTGGCCATTCAAAGTTCTGAGACAGACCGTAATTGAAGCAATTTTATATTCTGGACATTAAGTTATGTCTTTGAAGCCAGCACTTATCCTGTCTAAACAGATTTTGACAGCTGTTTTCAGATACAAGTTGGCAAAAGCCAGAAGAAAAGGGGGGAAAAAATGCAATTGGTAGCTATTCAATTATTTTCAGAAATTGGAAGAATAACAGTTAAAAATAAAGAGGGACTCAAGATTATGAGATGAATAGCAGGTGTTTATTTGTTAACTTTAAAAAATGTGTGAAGTGTTGGAGGGTGTTAACTTGAAAGAAATAAAACTGCTTCTGACAGTTCACAGTTTTATTACATTAACATTAGTAGTTCTTTTGGCAATATGGTGAATAAATTGAAAGCTTGCAACTATCTTTCCAACGGGGGACATAAAAACTACTTTAGAGGTGAAGCCAGTAAAAACACTGAGGGAAATTTGGAGGGCGGTGAACAATCACAGCACCAAAGATTCCAGCTTTTATTCTTTCAAAACATTGTAATACCTAAAGTTAAAATCACCAATTATAACTCTCTTTGATCAAACATAGGATTCACTACACTGACTTTGGATTTTAAAATTGTGTTAGTGATCAGATCACTGTAAAGGATTCCCATTCCTTGTGTTGGTTTATCTCTGATGGCAGTGGTATGGTATACATACATACAAGTGACAAGCAAGAAAAGGCCACTCAGCCCTTCAAACCACATCTGGCTAATCTGACTGCAACCTCAAATCAGCATTCCTCTCTACCTGCAATAACCTTTCAGCCAGTAGACACAAAATGCTGCAGTAACTCAGTGGGACAGGCAGCATCTCTGGAGAGAAGAAATGGGTGACGTTTCGGGTTGAGACCCGTCTTCAGACTTCAGACCTTTGATTTAAACCAGCATCTGCAGTTCTTTCCTACACATAACCTTTCAGCCCATTGCTTATCAAGTATCCACCAACATCTGCCTTGAAAATATTCTAAGGACCAGCTTCCATCGCCCTTTAACGAACCGCTGTACGGCAAGACAGAACAAATGCATGCAAGGGTGTGTTACACAAAAATAGATTCATCTGAAATAATCAAACCTATATTCTAATGCAATCATCCAAATATATTCTAAAACATTGGAACTCTCTGACAGCTCCTTTTATATTGACTGAAATGTTTGTTTTTAGTCTGTGCTCTGCTTTGAATGCTCATAACTAGGCTAGAAGCCAAAGTGCAAAAATTACCCTTGAGATTTCCTGAGATACAGAGTGGAAATAATCATTCCCACTCAGACTGTTTGCAACTTTATTGTGCTAAACTTATGGTTTCCATTCCGTTTTTTTTTCCATCAAAAGAACTATTGACTTCCTTCCGTTAGTATTGGCTAACTCCTACTGAAACCCATCTTGCATCACTTGCCTCCACACAAGACTGGATCAATGCTCAACAGTTAGTTTTCCATTCTCAACTCTCCATAGATTTCAGCTCATCCAAAACTCTGCCACTCATAACACAACTTGTATCAAATTCCTCTTAGTCTCTCAGCTTGCTGAACTACATTGGGTCATGTTCCCTCAATTCCTTTCCACCTGCTAAAACATTGGGGAACCTGTTGCAATCCATCAGTCGAAGTTACTTCCGCAATCCTGTTTGATAGGGAATCCAGGATTTAAACCCAGCAACGTTGAGAAAAGAAAATTGAAATTTTAATGGGGAACATGCAGATTGTGGTGTTCACATGCACCTAAACCCTTTGTTGCTCTTAGAGCTGGAGGTGACGGGTTTGGTTGTGTTGTTGGAATTGACTAGGTGAATAACTAGGCTACATCTTATATACGGTACAAATTGCATTCACTGTGAGCTGGAGGTTGAGGGAATGAATGTTTAAAGGGGGTGCTAATCAAGCCTAATGATTTATCCTGGTTGAGCTGCTCGAGTGTTCTTGGAGCTACACAAAATCTTGTAAGTCGGTGTGTTGCATTACACTATAGTTTATGCCTAGTAGATGGTGGAACAGCTTCGCAATATTAGACGGTAATTCAAACGCTGACGGAGCTACAACATGTGGATGGTCAAGTTGAGTTTCCGGTCAATAGTGGCTCAAAAGAATGTTGCCAGTGGGGAACTCAACAATGGATTTATAATTGAGTAAGAAGCGGAGGTGGTTAGACTCTCTCACATTGGAGACGACCATTGATTGGAACTTTTGTGGGATCAATGCTATTTGCCACTTATTATCTAACACCAGAAAGTTGACTAGGTCTTGCTCATGCAGACAAAGACTTTTTCATTTGTGGAGGAATTGTGAATGGAAATGAACATCTCCACTTCTGATTATTGAAAGATCATTGATGAAGCAGGTCAAGATCATTGGATATTGAATCTTAGACATTGCCCCGAAGAACTCGTGCAACAATGTCGTGGGACTGGGAGATTGAGCTCCAACAGTGAAGAAAATTAGTTTGCTTCCTATCCAGACAAATCATACTAGACACGAGTACAATCAAGCCACACATAAAAATAACAAGTGCGAAAAGAAAAGTAGCAGATTGCAGAATACATGCAGAATGGTTTTGCCGACCATTTCGCTGAACATTTGCGTTCTGTCCGCCAAGGCTCGAGGAAACTCCCAATTGCTAACCATTTTAACTCCCCTTCTTAATGAATGAATGAATCTCTTTATTGTCATTGCACATGGTACAACGAAATTTAAAAGTCAATCCCACGGTGCGATTCACAAGAGCAATTTTAAATATATAAGATAAGGTAAAAATACATACATATAAATTTTTTTTTAAATTACAGATAAATAATAATAGCAGCTGAGGTAGAGCCATTCAGTTGAATGTGAGTGTTATTTCTTATTTTGCATTGTTAAGTTCACGTATGGCTATGGGGTAGAAGCTGTCTGTGAGTCTGTTTGTGCGAGTTTTGAAAGACCTGTACCGTCTGCCAGAGGGCAGCAGGTGGAACAGGTTGTGTCCAGGGTGGAAAGGGTCCTTCAGGATGTTGGCTGCCCTGCCAAGGCAGTGAGAGCTGAAGATGTCCTTCAGGGAGGGCAGTGGGCAGCCAGTGATTTTTTGTGCAGTGTTGATGACCCTTTGAAGGGCTCTCCTGTCCGCTGCAGAGCAGCTGGCATACCATGTGGTTATACAGTACGCCAGCACACTCTCGATGGAGCAGCGGTAGAAGGACACCAGCAGCTTCTCCTCCAGGTTGTTTTTCCTGAGGATCCTCAGAAAGTAGAGTCGCTGCTGGGCCTTCTTGACTGCTGTGGTGGTGTGTGTAGTCCAGGAGAGATCCTCCGTAATTTGTGTGCCCAGGAATCTGAAGTCTGAGACCCTTTCCACACAGTCGCCATTGATGAATAGGGGTTTGAGGGCTGCACTGTTCTCATTCTCATACTGACCTTTCTGGCCTGGGCCTCCTACTTTGCGTCTGTGTTCACCTATGGTCTCCCATGCTTTGCCCTGCCCCTCCACACTTCGAGCTTTCTTTCCTCACACTCCTGCCATCAGCCTGAAGAAGGGTCCCGACCCAAAACTTTACCCATCAGTGTTCTCCAGGGTTGCTGCCCAGCTTAGATCTCCACGGATGCTGCCCGGCTCCAGCATTTTGTGTCTTTCTTTGGTAAACCAGCATCTGCAGTTTCTTGTTTCTAGATCTAAGTCTCTATTATTTAACATGACTGCAGTATCACACAAAATAATGGGAATGTCCTCAGTTTTCTTTCCACAGAGACTGTGTGGCAGTTACTTCTACCACTCCAATCATGGCAAACTCGCCGCCTGACACAGACCTATTCTAGTTGCTCTGTCAGGACTCTACCAATTCAGTCGATGGAGGTAATTCCAAGGCAGTCACGGTGACAGATATTAACGTCGCCATCCACAGTTCACTCATGGATTTAATTGACAGAATATTACAGATGACCAAAAAAAAACCTGCAAATGTTTCAGAATGTACATCATCAAAGATTCTTTTCATGCATACAATTATTTTTCAATAACTTTTCAATGTTACTTACCAAGTGTGACTTCTTGGAAGCCAACTATCTTTTCCAACCTTGTCGATGCAGAATTTTTGTGGCCCATTGCTCCCTGAAGTAAAATTTGTATTTTATGAATGTCATATAAATGATCTCAATTTATTTCAACATCAAATTATTAGGATTCCATTCTCTCTGTTTTGACTCCCTAACTAAATATTACGGCATTAAATTCCAATCCTTCAAATTTGAACATCTGAAGCCACATGAAATCTGAACAATAGACAATAGCTGCAGGAGTAGGCCATTCGGCCCTTCGAACCATTCAATGTGATCATGGTTGATCAAGCCAAATCAGTACCCCGTTCCTGCCTTCTCCCCATATCCCCTGACTCCGTTATCTTTAAGAGATCTGAACTAAAGGTAAATTCCTGAAATTCTTAAATTGAATTTGAATATTCAATGGAAAATCAATTTCACAAATATTAAATAAATACAAATCGTATTGCAATTTTAAAAAAATATTAAGGGCAGTACCGGGAATCATCTGCATGCAGAATGTTGGTATGAACTGTTGCCCCTTTAATTCCCATGCTGTCAGGTTCTTGTCCTCACCCTCATCATTGTGCATGAGGCAGAGTCCAGTTAATTTCCAGAGTAAGGGGTGTTTGTATGGAGATGACCTACAGGGAGACCTCTAAACAGGCTGTGCTTCATTTAGCAGCTACTTTTAACGTGAAGTTGATGTTTCAGCTTGCCTTACAATTTGGAAAATGACCATTCAGCCCATTAAGTGAATGTCGACTAGATCAAACTCGTTTTCTACTTATTTCTCTGTCACCTATACCGTCTCACATGCCCATTCACTAACATCCCATAACCTCTGCCAATTCTCCTACTATCCACACCTCACCTAATTTTCAGTGGCCAATTATCTCATCAACTGGCACAGTTGTATAGGGCTCTGGTAAGACCACATCTGGCATTTTATGTACAGTTTTGGTCTCCTAATTTGAGGAAGGACATCCTTGTGATTGAGGCAGTGCAGCGTAGGTTCACGAGATTGATCCCTGGGATGGCGGGACTGTCATATGAGGAAAGATTGAAAAGACTAGGCTTGTATTCACTGGTGTTTAGAAGGATGAGGGGATACTTACAGAAACATATAAATTTATAAAAGGACTAGACAAGCTAGATGCAGGAAAAATGTTCCCAATGTTGAGCGGGTCCAGGACCAGGGGCCACAGTCTTAGAATAAAGGGGAGACTGAGTTGAGAAAAAAACATTTTAACCCAGAGAGTTGTGAATTTGTGGAATTCCTTGCCACAGAGGATCACTGGATGGATTGAAGAGAGAGTTAGATAGAGCTCTAAGGGCTAGTGGAATCAAGGGATATGGGGAGAAGGCAGGCACGGGTTATTGATTGGGGACAATCAGCCATGATCACAATGAATGGCGGCGCTGGCTCGAAGGGCCGAATGGCCTCCTCCTGCACCTATTTTCAATGTTTCTATCCATAAGATGTGGGAGCAAACCAGGTCAACTGGGGGAATCCACATTGTCAAAGGGAGGGCATATTAACATCACTCAGCCATCACCAGAGGCCAGAATCAAACCCGGGTCATTGGAGGATCAGGTATCAAATGAAATGATCGGATTAAAAGTCTTAATTAAAAAATAATTGCGATTAAAAAAAAATCTGAAGATTATAATCTTAATTGGGGTTTAATTGAGAACAATGGTATGTGCAATTAAAAAATAAGTAGTCATATCGTACAACTAAAAACTTTGAAATAAAAGCTCTCTGATGTAATTTCTTACCTATTAACTCTACAAAGCCCCCAACGGGCAGGCGACATGTGCCAGTGACAAACTGCAATAATCTGATCCGTTTCTCATTGTCCATTTCTTTTACAACCTGAAAACAGAGTTAAACAAAGGATACTGGTAACCACACATATTCAATGAAGGCTTAGACAATAGACTATAGGTGCAGGAGTATGCCATTCGGCCCAGCACCGCCATTCAATGTGATCATGGCTCATCATCCCCAATCAGTACCCCGTTCCAGCCTTCTCCCCATATCCATTGGCTATCTTTAAGAGCTCTGTCTAGCTCTCTCTTGAAAGTATCCAGAGAAACGGCCTCCACCGCCCTCTGAGGCAGAGAATTCCACAGACTGACAACTCTCTGTGTGAAAACGTTTTTCCTCATCTCCATTGTAAATGGGTTACCCCTTATTCTTAAACTGTGACCCCTGGTTCTGGACTCCCCCAACATCGGGAACACGTTTCCTGCCTCTAGTGTCCAAACCCTTAATAATCCTATATGTTTCAATAAGATGCCCTCTCATCCTTCTAAATTCCAGAGTATACAAGCCCAGCCGCTCCAATCTATCAACATATGACAGTCCCGCCATCCCGGGAATTAACCTGGTGAACCTATGCTGCACTCCCTCAATAGCAATAATGTCCTTCCTCAAATTGGGAGACAAAAACTGCACACAATACCCCAGATGTGGTCCCACTAGGGCCCTGTACAACTGCAGAAGGACCTCTTTGCTCCTATGCTCAACTCCCCTTTGATATGAAGGCCAATGTGCCATTTGCTTTCTTCACTGCCTGATGTGCCTACATGCTTACTTTCATTGACTGATGAACAAGGACCCCCAGATCCCATTGTACTTCCCCTTTTCCCAACTTGACACATTTTAGATAATAATCTGCCTTCCTGTTTTTGCTACCAAAGTGGATAACCTCACATTTATCCACATTAAACTGCATCTGCCCACTCACCCTGCATTCTTATAGCATCCTCTTCACAGTTCACACAGCCACCCTGCCTTCTTATACATAGCAAGTATTATTATCATCACAAGTTAGGTGACCAGAATGAATGAAAGATCTGTTATCGTTACCAGATGATGGGGTCAGTTGAAGCCCCACTTGCTGATGTTTTAACTTGTGTGTCATTATAATGATGTTATTTAAATCAAAACCAATTACAAACAAAATTAGAAAATGCTGGAAAAAAACATAGGTCAGGCAGCATCTGCGGAAAAACAACGTTAACATCAGAATTGTTTATTTTTCAACCAAGGTTGTCTAACCTGCTGAGCTTTCCCAGCATATTCTCCTTTCATTTCAGATTTCCAGCAGTTTAATTTATTTTCAAGCTTAATTATAAATCTGACTTTATGTAGCTGAATGTTAATATCTGATTTAGGATAGTAAAATTAAGGTCAGTCTTAAGTCAGGATATGGTATTCAGTAGTAATTCCCTTTAACTAAACAGCAATAGAAAAATAAGTTCACAATTCCTAAATGTTGATTTTCATTTTAATTTAGTTGTACCTAAGTGGATTAAAAATCTGTTCTAGTCAGAATTATGTTCCCAACCTTACGAATAATGGCAGTAACACTTACATTACTGCATTCCAAAGGTAGTTCTTTGGTACGAAGTGTTGAAATATCCTGGGGTTATGAAAATACCCAAGTAAATTTACAGTGCTATGAGACAAAGTTCGAAAGAAAAATAAAGAAATATTGCTATAAAAGAGTAATATCATTTTGTTCTACTTTACAGAGACGCGGGTTCAATTCCGACTACGGGTGCTGTCTGTACGGAGTTTGTACGTTCTCCCCGTGACCTCCAAGTTTCTTCCCACACTCCAAAGATGTACAGGTTTGTAGGTTAATTGGCTCGGTATAAATGTAAATTGTCCCTAGTGTGTGTAGGACAGTGTTAATGTGCAGACTCGGTGGGTCAAAGGGCCTGTTACGACTCTGTATCTCTAAAACTAAAACTAAACCCTCAGGAAAAAAAAAGATTTCTGTAGTGATTCCGTTTTTAGTATATACGGGGGTCAAATGGCAAAGCAAATCAATAACAGAATGGGAAAGGACTAAACTCAATTTCCACTAGAAGATGGTGTGTATGGTAATTAAACAACAATTTTGACCTCCACCTGACAAATCCACACTGGCATCTTTAATTTGCTTAAATACAGTTTTCATAGTGCTTAATCTGTTGTAATACTGATATGGTGATTGAGTGTAGTTTAAAAATAAAGAATGACATTCATTTATCTTTCTTTCTGGATAGTGTTTAGTTTGGCTGCACATTAGAAAACACTAAACAAACTATTCAACATTACTCCTGTGACCTGGGAAATTGAGCAAACGCCAGTTTATGTACGAAGCAATCACTCTGTGCAAGGGCTTAAAAGATGTAAGCTTCATTTATGTTTGCAGCCTGGGAAAATGAGTAAAATAGTTGAACAATTTAATTTTCCAATTTTCCCAATAACAAGAGATACAGACACATATTAATGGCATGGTAAGCTTGCTCTGGTGACCTTTAAATACAGATCACCAGCAGTTGCTCTAACACTGACGTATCACATAACAAAATGAATTGTCAGTCCTTTTTACTGCTGCATAGGTTGGGATATTCACCTGCCAGAACCACTGGATCGGCTTGCTGTTCTTCGTGTAATGGCGATAGATGGTATTCTTCTGCCAATCAGTCAGGTCAATTTCTTGCATTCCACATAGCATTAACTGTAAATGCAAAATCAATTGCCATCTCTGATTAAACGTGTTTGTAGAATAATTGACCATTTTTGTGGCACATGAGATTCTATGCATTTTAATGCTTTGAAAGTTTTCTATAGATTTTATTTATTACAAAATGACAACGTTTTAGTATTATTTGTGCATAACTACATATAGAACTATTAAGTTTGCTACAATTTATACATCAATCATTATTTAGTTGAAAAGTGACGGAAGGGATTTCATGACTAGTAGTGTTGGCTATTGAAATGAGACATGTTGATCTGGTGACATGGAACTTAAAATCACAAGCAGAGGAAATACTGGGAAAATCCTCATTGATTAGCAATTAATCTTGAATGGTTAAAGATGAAAGAACAGGATTTCAAAGAACAAAAACATATTAAGATAGTTCAACCAGTGAAAAAATAGCAATATATTATTAGGAACTGATCTGCTGAGGGGTATTGACAATACATTAAAATACTTGCCGTTGGTTTGGAACAGAACATGAAAGTAAATACAAATAATTATTTAGGTGTAAGTGGGAGAGGTAGAAGTGATGGGAAGCGGACCTACTTTATAAAAGCAATGTTTAATAATGTAGAACAAATGACGAGGGAATACCACTACATTTACTTGTAAAAATCATTTAATGCAAATACATCAGTGAAAGAAACAGATGGATAAGCCCTATTTGTGCCATTAAAAGTGAAAAGAAGCACAGATGTTCACTGTTACTGAGGGTGGTGGGCTGAAATTCCCTGTGCATTTGCACATAGATATACATCATAATGGGAACCGTAAAAACTGATCTACCTCCTCCAAGTTTTTCTCCAGTTGCAAAATCATGTGGAAAGCTGGGCACGTATCAATATTAGGTACTTCAAATTTCCACTTCAAATGGAAATTATGCATGCATTCAATGATTTTTTAACGTACTCTTTGTTTATGCTAATTATTCTGGTTTGCCGCTCTGCAGAAGATTCCAGCCTTGTTTATTCATTCTTAGGTACAATAATGTTGCACTGAAATGTTTTAAAATTGGACCATGTCTGTATTTTTTTTTACACTTTAGAAATGAAGCATTTAGAAATGAAGCATCAATTTTAATCTGAATTACGTTTTTAAAAATGGTTGAAAATCTAATAGTGACAAGTTAATAACACATACCTAAATAACTGGTATATTAAATCATGTTATATAGTCATGCCTGTATCTTTCATTTTAATCAAAGCACTCCAATCTTTTTCTATGCAAAAGTTTGCCGTAGAGAGAAAAACAAAAATTACCAAAATGGAAAGATCCTTTATCTGTGGAATGCTGTTATTTCTTGGGTGTATATTTAAAATCGTGGATTTTTATTATTTACAAATTAAGATATCAATTATGCTTCATGTATTTATAGTGCAAGAATGCTACGCTGAATTCCAAAGAATTAGCAATTATTCCAAGCAAAGAGTTCCAGCTGAACTGAATTTAAGATCTGATGATACAACACAAATGCAGATCTAAATTGAAAGGTCATTGGGTAGTTTGTACTGTTGGTGAGTGAAAAACCAAGGAGGCAAAGGAAGCTAATCGTGTGATATATTTTAAACTAACCAGTATTACATTAAGACTTTCTAAATGTTATAGTAGCCGTTGTCAACTTTCAATGCCCAACAAGTAGAAAGTTCTGATCTAATATGCAAAATGAAAAGCAAGAACAGGTCATCAAATAGTAATAAACAACACAAATTCATTGATTAGTGAAACCACCTTCACCAATAATAATTCCAGGTGGATGTAAATGACCCATGGGAGAATACTTCGTACTCCATCCAATATTCAAAGAGAATTAAACAGATTTCAAGAGAAGAAAATTGGCGATAGTATATCAGAGACTATCTTCACCCCTTTTCACCGGCCACCAAGAGCACTGTATATACAAACTGATAGTGTTGGTCCATTAGGCAGATGCCAAGGGCTACATACCACTTATTCTTTGGTGCAAGATGTTTTTCACTGTCACTATTCATGTTTAATGATATTAATATGCACAATTTTCTGACTCTCTTCTTGAACGTTTAACCACAGAAAATGATGAATAAGATATGTGTAAGATGGAACTGCAGATGCTGGTTTAAACTGAAGATAGACACATTGTCCTGCTGAGTTACTCCAGCTTTTTGTGTCTATGAATAAGATATGGTTTGACACAAAATACTGGAGTAACTCAGCATGTGGTTGTTTTCTTCAGAATTGAAGAGATTGAGGAGAATCTTAATTAAGGAGTTTGAGGAGGCTGGATATCCACTTAACAAAATATCTTCTGCCTTTATTTCTAATAACTTACTCTGTGCTCTTATTCCATATCAATGTTCATACCAATCGTTCTCTCCACTCAACAGTGTAATAAAAATAACAAATGTGGAAACACACAGCAGGTCAGACAACATCAGTGCAAAGAGAAATGGAGTTAACTTTCCAGCCTCAAAGATCCTTTGTCCGAACTGGGAAAGTGAAAACAAGCATGTGCTAGGTTGCAGGGAACTTGTAAAGGGATGGATAGGATAAACGCAATATTTGTGATCGGATAAGGATAGGATTGTAATGGGTGATCCGCTCAATTGATTAATGGGGCAGTTAGAGAAGAAACATAAAAGGTAAAGGCGCAATTTACAAATGAAGGAACATAAATGTTGCAAAATGCAGGGCCGCAGAACATACCCAGCAAATCCATCACTTTTTCTCTATCTTTCCCTTTCAGCATTTTGCAGGGACCATTTCTGTTGTGTAGTCAGCTCTTCTGTCTCCACCACCTCCACTTCTGATGGCATTTTCCCCATGTCTTTGCAGAAGAGATGCCACACCTCTCCACAACCTGGTCCCAAGCAACCCTTCCAGCTGAAGTAGGGATTCTCCTGCACCTGTTCCAAACCACGGTGGTGGATCTGGTATTCACATCTGGTCTCCACTGCAGAAACTACATTTCATGGGCTTCCTTTGTTTAGTCTGAAAGGGTGTCCCTGACTTTCCTGTTGCCCTGCACTTTGATTCTCCATCACACTCCCATGTTGGCCTGTCTGTGATCACCTGCACTGTTATAATGAGAGCCAACAGTATTTCATTTCTCACCTGTCTGGCCAAGTTGTGGCCTTTCTAGAATCTGCAGTATTTTTTTTAGTTTCAATCAAAATTTTCCGTTATATGAAAGGGACGGTTAATAATAAAAATTAAAGCAAAATAATAAAAATCTTAAATTTCATTTGCATTCCAATCGATAGATCTGAAATCACCAATGAAATCAATTGCGTTTCAGATCTTTTCAGATCTTGTATTGGAAGAATGGGGGGGGGGGATTTCATTGAAACATACAGAATAGTGAAAGGCTTGGATAGAGTGGATGTGGAGAGGATGTTTCCACTGACTTGGCCTCCACAGCCTTCTGTGGAGGCCAAGTCAGTGGATATTTTTAAGGTAGAGATCAACATATTCTTGATCAGTACATGTATCAGAGGTTATGGGGAGAAGGCAGGAGAATGGGGTTAGGAGGGAGAGATAGATCAGCCATGATTGAATGAGGGAGTAGATTTGATGGGCCGAATGTCCCAATTCTACTCCTCCTATTCCTATGTACGTCAAATTAGTTCCTGAAAATGCATTCATAAGAAATAAGTGCATTAGTCTTATTGGGTGCTTTCTTTAAAGCCTGTTTGCTATGGAAGCTATTAAAACAAATATTTGCTTTTGAGATGCGATCACTTGGTTTCCATTGCATTAATCTTACATTAGATGAGATAGGCATTGCTGTGGACTTTTACCTCAAGCTCTTTTTCATCAAAATACCGTAGCCATTCTAAAGGTACCACCTCGTTGAAACCATCTAAGAAAGCTTTGGTTTGTTCCTCAACTCCACGGGTGAATCTCCAGTCTGTCAGCAACCTAATGAGCAAGAAAACATGAATTAATATTTATTTTTGTGAACATCTGATAGTGACTGAACCAAATGGCATTTGTAAATTTTAAACTCTGACAACTAATGGGTCCTGGCAGCAATGGATTGAAAAAAATACTTCAATTCAACAAATTTTCCATTTTTATCGTAATTTTTTATTAATGCATTTTAGGTGGGAATACAGGACAAGATTGACATGCAAAGACATTATAAATCATATAACCATATGACAATTACAGCACGGAAACAGGCCATCTCGACCCTTCTAGTCCGTGCCGAACACGTATTCTCCCCTAGTCCCATATACCTGCGCTCAGACCATAACCCTCCATTCCTTTCCCATCCATATAATTATCCAATTTATTTTTAAATGATAAAAACGAACCTGCCTCCACCACCTTCACTGGAAGCTCATTCCACACAGCCACCACTCACTGAGTAAAGAAGTTCCCCCTCATGTTACCCCTAAATGTCTGTCCCTTAATTCTCAAGTCATGTCCCCTTGTTTGAATCTTCCCTACTCTCAGTGGGAAAAGCTTATCCACGTCAACTCTGTCTATCCCTCTCATCATTTTAAAGACCTTTATCAAGTCCCCCCTTAACCTTCTGCGCTCCAAAGAATAAAGCCCTAACTTGTTCAACCTTTCTCTGTAACTTAATTGCTGAAACCCAGGCAACATTCTAGTAAATCTCCTCCGTACTCTCTCTATTTTGTTGACATCCTTCCTATAATTAGACAACCAAAATTGTACACCATACTCCAGAATTGGCCTCACCAATGCCTTGTACAATTTTAACATTACATCCCAACTTCTATACTCAATGTGGGTTTCGGCCCGAAACGTCACCTATTTCCTTCGCTCCTCAGATGCTGCTGCACACGCTGAGTTTCTCCAGCATTTTTGTGTACCTTCCATACTCAATGCTCTGATTTATAAAGGCCAGCACACCAAAAGCTTTCTTTACCACCCTATCTCCATGAGATTCCACTTTCAGGGAACTGTGCACAGTTATTCCCAGATCCCCCTGTTCACCTGCATTCTTCAATTCCCTACCATTTACCATGTACGTCCTATTTTGATTTGTCCTGCTAAGATGTAGCACCTCACACTTATCATTAAACTCTATCTGCCATATTTTAGCCCACTCTTCCAACTGGCATAAATCTCCCTGTATACTTTGAAAATCTACTTCATTATCCACAACCCCACCTATCTTAGTATCATCTGCATACTTACTAATTCAATTTACCACACCATCATCCAGATCATTCAAGTACATGACAAACAACAGTGGACCCAACACAGATCCCTGTGGCACCCCACTATTCACTGGCCTCCAACCTGACAAACAACCATCCACCATTACTCTCTGGCATCTCCCATTCAGCCACTGTTGAATCCATCTTGCTACTCCACCATTAATACCCAACAATTGAACCTTCTTAACCAACCTTCCGTGAGGAACCTTGTCAAAGGCCTCACTGAAGTCCATATATACAACATCCACTGCTTTACCCTCATCAATTTTCCGAGTAACCTCTTCAAAAAATTCAAGAAGATTAGTCAAACATGACCTTCCAGGCACAAATCCATGTTGACTGTTCCTAATCAGACCCTGTTTATCCAGATGCTTATATATATTATCTCCAAGTATCTTTTCCATTAATTTGCCCACCACTGACGTCAAACTAACAGGTCTATAATTGCTAGGTTTACTCTTAGACCTCTTTTTAAACAATGGAACAACATGCGCAGTACGCCAATCCTCCGGCACTATTCCGGTTTCCAATGACATTTGAAATATTTCTGTCATAGCCCCTGCTATTTCTACACTAACTTCCCTCAATGTCCTAGGGAATATCCTGTCCCCCACTTTTATACTTCTCAAAAGTGTCAGTACTTTCTCTTCTTTGAATCTCATAGTTTCCATAGCTACTCTACTTGTTTCCCTTACCTCACATAATTCAATATCCTTCTCCTTGATGAATACCGAAGAAAAGAAATTGTTCAATATCTCCCCCATCTCTTTTGGCTCTGCAGATAGCTGTCCACTCTGACTCTCTAATGGACCAATTTTATCCCTCGTTATCCTTTTGCTATTAATATAGTTGTAGAAACCCTTTGGATTTACTTTCACCTTACTTGCCAAAGCAACCTCATATCTTCTTTTAGCTTTTCTAATTTCTTTCTTAAGATTCGTTTTACATTCTTTATACTCCTCAAGCACCTAATTTACTCCATGCTGCCTATAATTATTGTAGATCTCTCTCTTTTTCCAAACCAAGTGTCCAATTTCCCTTGAAAACCATGATCGCGATGTTTTATTCTAATCTGTCAGAGGTAGGTATAGTAACCATGTTTATGAGAATGCAGGAGATGTAGGTGGTGGGTAGATGTCGGGACAGCATAACAGAAGAAACAACCACAAGGATGGACATGGCACCTGTGAGCAGTGCTGGGTTTAGATGAAGAGAAGCCCTAGGCTATTCCACTTGTGAGGCCCCTCCCAAACCCCCACCCCCACAACTAGATGAAGATGGAAGAGTGTTTTAAGTAATTTGCGTAGTTCAAAACAACTTCCTAGTTCAAATATCTTTGCAGTTTCCAACTTACCCCTGAGTTTTGACTTTAGAAGCCTGCAAATATCCAAAGATGTTCCCTGCACCTGCCATCACTGCTTATTGGAGCACATGTGAAAGATTGACGGACCCCGGTGCCATCAGATTGACACCGATGTGCAGCCGAGCGTGGCCAATGAGATAAGGGGCTGGAAAGCTGCACTTTTTAAAAATGTATTTATTGCCAGTGCTAGTGTCGAGTTATCGGCTTAAAACAGTATTATTCTGAAATGCAGGGCAAGGAAAATTACTGAAGGGTTGTTTAGAGACCACAGTGTGGTGTGACAGCATATGTAAGAAAGGCCTCTGACAGTCAAAAATATCATACACCTTGACCGGAGGCCCCCTAGATTTTGTGGCCCTAGGCTTGTGAACTGATCTGTGATGAGCGTGTGAGGCCAGCATCATCCATGAAAACCCTGCTAATTTACTATTTACATTATAATTTGGCAATTTGCGGGTGGTATAATTTTTAGCTCTTCCTAGCATCTCGTATTATTTTTATAATGAATATATTTTTCTTTCAACTGTAATACAAAACATTTAATGAATAACTGATGGTTAACTAGAAAAGGTAGCAGGTAATAAAGGTGTACATGGCATGGAGAAACTGATAAAAGTCTGATTTTGTGACTTTGGTATATAATATATATATTAAAAAAATAATAATTTTCCCTCAGTGCGCTAGAGAAATGTAAAATGCATAATTTCCAAACTAAAATTACAAAACATTAAAAAGACAGTTAACCTCATATATTCCTCCTTATTCTCTTCAATGACCAAAATATCTTCTCCATCTTTCTTCAGCTCATGGGTTGTTACTTTCCCCAATATTTCCATATCCTGTGCAAAATAGAGTTCCAAGCCACATTCTTCTATATTGTTCTCCCTGAAAGAAAATAATAGTAAAAATAATGGAAAGCAAGTAGCATGATGATTTATCTACTGTCTTCCTCAATACTGTGATGTTCTTGCTTCCTGAAACAATTACAAATTTATGCATCACCGTAAAAATTCCATCTCCAAATAGTAACAGCAAAATACAGACAGAAACACAAAATTATAACAATTTCAGTAATTTAAATGCTAGATTAATCAATTTATAAATAATTTTACAATCAACGAGACTGTTTGCTCAAATAATAGTTTTGAATGAACAAATAATTACTTGATCCACAGCAGTGAATTGTAGAATTCTGGGTCAATGGATTCCAAGTCTTTCATTGTGGGATTTTTATTCAACATTCGTTTATAAAATGGCAGTGTGAATCCTGTATCAATAAATTTACCATGGTAAAGTGCCTAAGACAAAACAAAACAAAAACTTTCAAAATGTTTCATAATACTGCTCATAGAAAGTTCTGAAAAGACCTAAAGTGGTGTCCACAGGACCGATAAAGAATAACTGCAAAGAAGATCCCAAGTGATTTCATAATCCTTGAAATTCCCTTATGCAACAATCAAAGCACACTATCTTAACCCTTATTATCCAAGGTAAACAGATCATCGGAAACTTGTGATGGAATATCATATCCAACAACTTCAGTTTAATACTCTGAAGATGTGGAATTGCAAAAGGCATTTGATGAGGATCCTCGTAAGAAATAACAAAAATTAAGGAGCACGGAATACTCTGACAATGTAGACAGTGGTGTGATCGAAATGGCAATAGTTAGATAGAGTTGAATGTCAGCTAGTGATTACCGATGAAATAGTTGAATCGGAGTATTTATACGTGAAAATGGAGGAGACCAAAGAGATGTTATTAAAATACACCAGAGGTAACTGTAGAGTCAGTAATAAAAGTAATTGTAGGTCGTTGTCTGAATAAAATTAAATAGATAAGGAATTGAGATCCGTAAAAATTATCTTTGTATATGAATTGCCAAGAGGAGTCTTATACGATCACAATGATCATAAATGCTACATTAATAACATACACATGACATATACTTTAATTTATATTTCAAAATACATGGTATGGGAGATTAAATGAGTACATGAGTAAGTGAGATCAACCATAATAATAATTAGTCACATGTATATGTGGGAAGGAACTGCAGATGCTGGCTTACACTGAAACGCTGAAGTAACTCAGCAGGTCAGGCAGCATCTCAGTCACAAGTCAAAGTCACATCATAGTCACAGATCGATGAGGGTTGGCAAAATAAATATCCAGTCCTCTTTCAGTGCAATTATAGTGAGCATGCTGCACGTTACTTTTGCGTAAATGATGGCTCAATAGTATTATCTCACCTTACGTCAAAGGGTGTGGGTTCAAACCACGCTCAAGATCTTGATAAATAATCTATTCTGGCTCTTCAATGCAATAAGGTGTGAATGTAATTTTGCTAACTCACTTTGTGAACCAAAATAATGAATGGCTTTATCTAAAGAAGAGCCAAAGGATAATCGCAGGGTCCTATATTAAGTCATTCAAACTATTTAATTACTAACAAAATCAATATTACCGTAGCACTTTGCAGAGCAAAAAATCATTTCCAAACATTACAACAGTGCTGCAAAAGTCTGATTGGTTGCAAAATACCATGGGGTGTTTCTTAAGTCATAAAAGGCACTACATAGGGTCTTCATTCCTGGAGTGTCTAAGAGGTCCATTTTATAGTAAAGCAACCTTTATGTTACAAATATATCAAAATGTGCAAGTTGTACTTTTAAAAAAGAAATTCCATACAGTGTTTAAAGTATAGACATGTATGAGCACCAGATATTAGATACTTAATTCACTCGACTTACCATTGCTATGAACCTTCCAATAAAACGGAAATAGGTCAAGTGATCCGGATTGATTGATGAAGCTGGGTTTATCTGCAAACAGTAGTTGTTCTTTCCAGCGTATTCAAACAAGCAGTACATTGGATTGAGAACCTCATGGGATAGCAGGAAAAACCACTCCCTACGGAACAATGATAAACTCCAAAAATGAATGTTGAACCTTCAACCAAAAACGTGTTAAAATAGAACACACTTTAATATTTAAATTTTACAATTCATAATTTGCATTCATAGATTTTTTACCACCCCAATTATTCATTCTACATGCAAGAAATAACAGCTCGCTATTATTTTGTATACATACAGTTGGAGGCAAAGCTTCATTTCACCTTGTCTGACTCTTTACTCAGAACTAATGACTTGTTGATATGGCAGCAATTCTAATACATTTCTCCAGTAATTGCTGCAACTGAGGTGCAATATAGTAAAGACATTTTGAAAACAATGTTGATTTTTCCAATACAACTAAATTATTCACATAAACCATTTTCTGTAATAATTAAAAATAAAAGCTCATAACATCTTTCCATGCTCCCATAAGTAAAACCAATTTCACACCTGCCAGTGAATAGCAAGCTCCAAAGTTCCAAATATGTAAATGCTCGGCAAAATTTCTCGTCTGCGTTAAGCCCAGATCTGTCTTTAGCATAGAAGAATACTCGTATTCAACTCATGGAGTCAGAGAGAGATGCAGCATGCAATCATTCCTTCAACCCACCAAGCCTGTACCATCAATCACCCATGTGCACTAATTCTTCATTAACCACCTTCTCTTTATATTGTACCAAATCCCAATATGAAATTTTGGGGCATCCTTCAGTTAAATATGATTTAATAAATAAGATACGATGAGTTTGTGCTATGGCTCCACACACAGAGGGATCGGGTGTTTTAAGTAATCCTATGTAGAACCAACAAACAGATTCTCATGGGAACAGTGTGGCCTGTTAGTCACTTTAGAACTCAGAATCGTCTACTTGCTTGTGAATTAATTACCATTGCATATATTTTATTTAAATCGATGCATGTTTAAAATAGATGATTAACTTAATTGCTATGCCTAAATATCTGTTTATTTGTGTGGGAATCTCTAACAATTGCCCAAAATGGTCACATTCGCAATCTCAAACAAATTATTGGATGGAATGTGCCCCTTTCTCCAAGGAAAAGAAAGAACAGAGATTAGACTGAAGATAGACACAAAATGCTGGAGTAACTCAGCGGGACAGGCAGTATCACTGGAGAGAAGGAATGGGTAATGTTTTGGGTCAAAACCCTTCTTCAGACTGTCAGGGGAGGGGGAGGTGGAGATACAGAGATAAGACAGTGTAAGATGTGAGAAGGAGACAACAAAGGGGTGGAGATCAAGGAAAATGTAGAATAGATCATTGTTAGCAAGGAGCAGGTAACAACAAAGCAAACAGATAAAATGTAATCAGGGATAGTCAGACTGGTCGGAGAACTGGGAAGAGGGCAGGGATGGAGTGAGAGGGAGAGCAAGATTAGACTGCTCTGTAGATGCTGTAAGAATGTCAATATCGTGGCACAAACTGAGATAAAGAAGTAGTCACCTTACAGGCTGTGATAGGCAAATAATCTGATTAAGGCAAAATGCAAAGCTACAAGGGGAGAACATGATTACTTTCCATTTTCCAGGGGATTAGCAAAAGAATAGAAACTGGTTTGTTTGTAACAATAATTGTTTTTACTCGTTAATCTGATATTATTGTTAAATATTAAATGTTCCATCCTGATGATTTCCTGTAAGGATCAATACTTCACATTACTGTCAATAAAACACAGTCACAACTAATATGTGGAGTACAGTTACTTCAAAGGAACAATGAAAAGCAACAGCAAAAATACAAGTGAGTTCCACGGATGAAGGAAGATTCTCAGCAACCTGTCCGTGGTTCTACCCTGTGGTAGAACAGCATGACGTAACCTACCATAGGGTAAAACCACTGGTAGGTCACAGAGAAAAGAGGCTTCAAGAAGAGATGACGGAGGCTCAAAATAGTACAGGCACCAAGAAAATTAGCAACTTTGAAAATCAAATTAAATAAAAAAGCAATCCCAGAAATGTGCCCAACAGTTCACATTAGAAGCTGCACTGTTATAGAAAACATATATAGAAAACAATATTCATTCAAAATATTAAATTCACCACAACAATTCGCTTTTGATGGCTACTTCATTTCAGTCAAAAATATTTCTTTTTAATTATTAACTGCAGCTTCTAATTAAGATTTAATTAGTGTTTCATGCAACAAACCACCATATATTCAGTGTGCACTGTTGTATTTTAAAACTAATACAATGTTTATATATAGTGTTCACAAATTAAAAATGAGATCAAATCAATCAACAAATTGAAATTTGGAGGTCAAAACTAATATAATGTTTTACTGTATATATAGCATTCAAAAATAAAAAATGAGGTCAAATCAATTAATATATATTGAAATTTGGAAACTTTTTTCCATCAATTAGTATTTTGTATGTTTTTCAAAAAATCTTTGAAAATTAAGTGTTCTTTCATCAAATTGAAATATCTTATCAGGCCCAAATGTTCCAAATTTTCTTGCATCATATTTGGACCTGGTGTTCATCAGGCTTTCAGAGAGAAAAATAATTCCAAACAACTGCTTTTACTCTTTCAATGATTAGTCCGGTAGAGTTATGTATTGATAAGAAAATGTAATGGAAAACTGCCCCCACACTGAATGCACAGGGGAAAATAAATAGAAAATAAATCCAGGTGAAGAAAAATGATGCAACATTCATAATGAAATAACAAAGTATTTAATTTGAATCAAGGAGCCAATATACACACAAAATAATCATATATAAATGATATATTCTTAAAATAAGGACTGCGGTTTTATTTTCAGAAATCTTAAAATATTTATATGAATATGAATACACAATATGTAAACATTGCACATCTCATTTTTTTTTCTAATTTCATTTACAATAAAGTAGAAATTAAATTATTTGTCCATTGGCATGCAATTCATAATCTAAAATTAATTCAGATGGTAAAGTGCATGAACTCACTTGCTTGCCTTCTTGGTTCAAGCTATACCTACTTGGGTTACCCTTGCTGGTAAAGAGAGGAATTTACAGACGAACAATATAATGTTTAAAATACATCTATGTTCAATATTAAGGACACTTCCCGCAGAACTTAGAAGAAAGTGGCACACTTCTTTTAAGCTAATCTTCTTTCAGTAGGGATTTGTGACCTGCACTATATTGGCCAGTCTTTTTAAATCGGAGGCACATCAACAGTTGCAAACACAATGAAAAAAATTCAAAAACTGAACTGCAATATGAATCACTAGTTTACAACTGTGGCATTTTTAGTTGACCAGAATATTGCTTTAATTTGTTTTAATGTCCAATACCATTTGCCAATGGATGATCACAATGTGATCACTGGATATCATTTGTTTGCTAATGTACAAGAGCATTTAACCTTAGTTTCATGCACCAGAAGACTTCCGAATTGACCGAATAGTGTGGATTTTATTGAGGATTATGTGCTACCTCCACTGGACACTGACTAGTGAAATGCCTGCACTGTCAAAGGCATAGCCAGAAAGAAGAACTTTCTGAATTAAAGTTTCCTTCACTTAAACAGTGACACCAGAGCTTGATGCAAACTAATTAGATTGCATTGATGGGTCAAGAGCCCTATAATGAAAAAAAAAGAGATTTGTTTTCATTGATAACACAATCATCTGTCATTTTTACGATGCTTCTGAATGTCCACAACGTTGATGTTCTTTCTCATTTCTAAACACAAAAATGCTCTAACCTGTTGTGACTCAAAAGGGAAAATGATGCCACTGAACTCAGTGAGGCATAAAATATGTTACCAAACTAACTGTCTGAGTTACTCACCTTGCTATACCTCCATAATCCAAACCCTCCTCTCCACGCATTATTATGTACAATCGACGGCGCAAGTCATATGGCTTCATATTCATTATCTGTATAGTATATGAGAGAAAATATTTTAAAGAAAAGTTGCGAAGAAAAAAAATTCAGGACCCTTTTACAGTGACTTTACAAACAAAGAATATGCAAAAATTAGTGGCAGTTTCATTTCGAATTTTTCTTTAATCTACATCAAATAATTCAATTTTCCAATCAGGACCTAACGATACATTTACAATTTTGCATGTCCATACATTACAAAATGTCCATACATTTACAAGATTGTGGTATAAGGAATTATAATAATGAATTATATTATTTTGATTCCACTGATCCACACAATAATGGTGAAATGCCTTGTATTAAGAAAATGTCATGCTCAGTTATGCAGCTAATGAACACTCTTTCCAATTAAACAATGTATGCATTACAGAGAAAGATGGGCTAAATACAAAAAGGGAATGAAGGCCAAAGTTAGTGGTGGAATGTCTCCCATTCTATGGCCGTTTTTAGTATTGTTATACTGTTATCAAAACAGCTCAGTTAAGAAAATGTGCACAGATTGAGCCTCAAGAGATGTAGTCAAAGTCATAAACAGACAGTGCAGGGAATCAACTTGTACCTTTCACATAATAAAATTGAGGGAAAATAGCACTTCTGCTCGAGAAAAGCAGAAGCAGCAGCTAATAAAATGTTCAATAAAGGCATCGAAAAATATCTGAGACACAAGAGACTGCAAATATTGGAATCTGGAGCATTGTTGGAGTAAAATGCTGATAGCAAAAAATGTGATAAGAGGCATGAAACAGGTTAAGAACTGCTATGGCATAAACGTACAACTTAAAATGTGGATTATAAACGGAAAATGAATTAGTTTGGCAAGAGTTACTAAATTTTTCAGGCAATTTTCACTAGTTGAGAAGCCATGGCCTGAAGCGGAAAGAGATTTCCGATAAGACAACTTGAACCAGATGTGAGGAAAAGAAAACAGTACAAGAAATTTCTCTCAAAGTAAACTGTTAGAGGAACAAGTTTGGGACATTTTACCTTAAAATGCAAATGCAATTCCTATCAGTGCTTGATTGACTCCTCGAGTACATGTGCAATCTGCTTAGTTCCAAGGGTGAGCAAGACAATATTTTGTTGCAATCTCATAATAGTAGTGCTCACCAGATTAGGAGGAGATGAAGTAAGATGAGGCTGGTTAAAACTCATTTTCTATTCTACTCAAAAATGTACCTTTGTACCTTCAAATGCTCAACACAAAAAACTGTTAATTTCAACGTGCTTGTAAAGAAAAAGCATAGATTGAGTTCATATTTGATTTTGTGTGCCACCTTTATTATTAACGTGACACCTAAAATATTTTGTTACCTGTTGAAAGGAATCCTCAAATAACGTCTGTCTGGAGACACTGATTTTGACATGACTCGGTAATGCATTAGACTGAAATAACAAATAATAGTAATGAAATATTAGAAAATATTAGTTAAATCAGAAAAAAATTGATGCTGATAAAGCACAACATACTATTCAAAACAAGCACATATCAAATGTAATCATGCTATTAAAAATGTTTTTAAGTTTAAAAAAACTAAAGGAAATTTTGGGAAATACAGAAACAATTATTGAAGATCAGGCAGTATCTCTGGAGGGTGAAACATAGTTAACGTTTCAGATTAATGATCACTCAGCAAAACTGAAGAAGAGTCATTCACTCGAAACAAAAACATGTGCATATAAATAAATTACTCAAACAATTTTAACAAATGTCTTGAAACTTCCTATTTCTTTACATCATTCTTCTTCATCGAAACAACTGGACTTGCTGAATTTGCAACAGGTCTAACATAGTACAGATTCAGCCTGCAGATTTCCCAAAACAGTTATGGAAAGTTGACGGTCTGCCAGTGGCTCCAGAAAGTATCCAACATCAAAGTGCAGTAAAATTGACAGCAGTATGGATTGCCAGGAAGCCTGGGATTTGTATGTTTGCATGAGTGATTCTTCATTGTTCCAGATTCAGATTCAGATTCTTCATTGTTACAGAGACAACGAAATGCATTGAAAGAGTATCAATATAACACTCCCGCCCCAGATAATGCTGAAATCTTTGACAGCTGAATATTTCTATCTCCGGGTTGAATTGACATGGTACAACGTAACTCTAAACATTTTCTTTAGGAGAAATGCACTTTAAAAAAATAGGTGCTGGATTGCCAGCTTTAACATGGTAAAAACTCTTGTTCAGCCATTTTACAAATGTTTCATTCTCCTCATAAAGAGATGGAAAACGTAACTATTGCATGGAAACTTTATTTAAACATTTTGGATATGTTTAAAACGCCATGTAAACCTAATGGCATATTTTCAAATTACACTAATATATTTATTTGTGGTTTCAGTCCCAAAGGTAATCATTTAAGTTCATGCGTCGCAGCTGGAAATTAGTTCTTGGCTAAACTACTTAATGAAGCAAGCTCATCCCATTACTTAAAAACAAACATTTATTTACAAAGTAAAATGGAACTGCGTATTAAAACCTCAAATTCCCTTTGCATCCAAGTTAAATAATTTGATCTTATAGTTGTGTATAAAATAATGAGGGTTGAATGCACATCTTTTTGTACCCAGGGGTAGAGAATTAAAAAACCAGAGGACAGAGGTTTAAGGTGAGAGGGGCAAGATTTAATACGAAACCAAGGGGCAACTCTTTCACTCAGAGGGTGGTGGGTATATGGAACAAGCTGCCTGAGGAGATAGTTGAGGAAGGTACTATAACAGTATTTAAAAAAACTCAAGACAGGTACATGGATAGGAAAGGTTTAGAGGTTTGCGGGACTAGCTTAGATGGGTATCTTGGTCGGCATGGGTGAGCTGGGCTGAAGGGTCTGTTTCTGTGCTGTATGACTCTATATGCTGTTACTATAGCTCCTAGCGCAAATAATGTATTAGAAGAGGTTGGTATCATCAGAGGCTAAGGGGCAATCTGATTAAAGTTCATAAAATTATGAGGGGCGTGTGGTCCCTTTAGATGAAGGGATTCAAAGTAACATTAAAAAATTTGCAGATGACACAAAGTTGGGTGGCAGTGTGAACTGTGAGGAGGATGCTATGAGAATGCAAGGTGACTTGGACAGGTTGGGTGAGTGGGCAGATGCAGTTTAATGTGGATAAATGTGAGGCTATCCACTTTGGTAGCAAAAACAGGAAGGCAGATTATTATCTAAATGGTATCAAGTTAAGAAAAGGGGAAGAACAGCGGGATCTGCGGGTCCTTGTTCATCAGCCAATGAAAGTAAGCATGCAGGTACAGCAGGCAGTGAAGAAAGCGAATGGCATGTTAGCCTTCATAACAAGAGGAGTTGAGTATAGGAGCAAATAGGTCATTCTGCAGTTGTACAGGACTCGAGTGAGACCACACCTGGAGTATTGTGTGCAGTTTTGGTCCCCTAATTTGAGGAAGGACATTCTTGCTATTGAGGGTGTGCAGCGTAGGTTTATAAGGTTAATTCCCGGGATGGCGGGACTGTCAAATGCTGAGAGAATGGAGCAGCTGGGATTGTATACTCTGGAATTTAGAAGGATGAAAGGGTATCTTATTGAAACATATAAGATTATAAAGGGTTTGGCCACACCAGAGGCAGGAAACATGTTCCCGATGTTGGGGGACTCCAGAACCAGGGGCCACAGTTTAAAAATAAGGGTTAAGCCATTTAGAACGGAGATGAGGAAAAACTTTTTCACACAGAGTTGCGAGTCTTCCACAGAGTGGAATTCTCTGTCTCAGAGGGCGGTGGAGGCCAGTTCTCTGAATACTTTCAAGAGAGAGCTAGATAAGGCTCTTAAAGATAGCGGAGTCAGGGGATGATCAGCCATGATCACATTGAATGGCAGTGCTAGCTCAAAGGGCTGAATGGCCTACTCCTGCATCTATTGTCTATTGATCTATGTTCTATGTTCATACTCCGTAATTCACTGTAAGAAAAAAGTGGTGCGCACTGACTTGGGTGCAAAGACCTCAAAGGCTGTTTAACCTTTGTACACATTTACACCAATAGATTAAGAGAAATAGAAATAAAATTTAGGATTATTTTAAAAGTAAAAGCCCATTCTCAATCTCCAAATTCTAGAGCTGATAGCCCTGTATATTTTCTCATAGTAACATTATTTTGACATTATTTACCCTTGCCAACATCTTTATTTGTAGACTCACTGTTCTTTAACACAATCCTTTCATTCTTTTACTTAGTTTGAGCTCAATGATCTGGTAAGGGTATAGCTACAGCACCTGTCTGCAGAAAAACTAAGAGCAGTGTGAGGTCTAAAATTGTATTACTAACTATATACTTGCAATAATCTACTTTACATTAACTTATATGTCACATTTTAACCTCTATTTAACCAAAATTTAAATTTGTTTATCATCTCTCATTATAAAATTATACTCACATGGCAGAGGAAACGGAATTGGTGATATTTCCATCGAAAGCTTCGATCATACGCTGCTGGAGACCCATTTCTTGCACTGTAAAGTCATTAAAATGATTATGTTTGTGTTGAGATCAACTTAATCTAGCCATCTGCCGCCTCTTGCATGTGGTCTCAGTGGACTATTTCTGGACACTTTGCTAATCGCGAATTGTGCATACGGTTTGGCAATACTTTACTATACTTTACTTTTAAGAATAAGGAGTAAGCCATTTAGAATGGAGACGTGGAAACAGTTTTTCTCACAGAGAGTGGTGAGTCTGTGGAATTCTCTGCCTCAGAGGGCGGTGGAGGCAGATTCTCTGGATGCTTTCAAGAGAGAGCTAGATAGGGCTCTTAAAAAATAGCGGAGTCGGGGGATATGGGGAGAAGGCAGGAACGGGGTACTGATTGGGGATGATCAGCCATGATCACATTGAATGGCGGTGCGGGCTCGAAGGGCCGAATGGCCTACTCCTGCACTATTGTCTATTGTCTATTGAACTGTATGTAAAAAAAGTATTTCACGGCGCGTTTGCACATGTGACAATAAAGGCACCATTGGCCATAACAAAACTGGATGACAAGCTGACTTGTAAATAACAATGCATTCATTATCCAGAGATTTATTTAACAGTATAATACCTAATTTCTAACTATTTCCAGTGATGAGAAACACATGATCCATTTAGGCAAATACATTTTTTATGAAGTAATGGAAGTATGAAATGGTAAAAATAAGTGATGAATTTGTTTAGAATGAATGCAAATTGGGTGTTTATTTCGTCTTTTTGCCTGGATGATCAGTTTTCGAGCAACAGGAACTTGAATAATGGAGTGCAACAGTTTGCAACTTTATTAATGAGTTTAGAGTTATAAATACAAATCATTCCTGCTTCTGTTTTCCATCTTGTCAAAAACCAATTGGTAACACCACATTAGAGGATTCATTCAGGATTAGAGGATGGTATCCTTGTTACTCAACAGCTGGGAGCCTCAATTACAGATACTTTATTACTGAACTTGAATCACCTTCAGTAGACTCACTGGATAATTGTATACAACTTCTAAAATGCATTATCCCATCATGATTAAAAATATATACTTTTGGAGGCCAGTCTCCAAGACTGTAATGCTAACACTAGTAAATGTGCATGTATTGTGTTTGACAATGCACATAAGGGAACTTAATGCAGAATTAAGGACTATCCATTGCAGAAGAGGCAGAAAATGTGCAATTGCTATTGCAATTTTATTCCGGATATGTGATAACAATAAAGTAGACAAAAAATGCTGCAGAAACTCAGCGGGTGAGGCAGCATCTATGGAGAAAAAGAGCAGGCAACGTTTTGGGTCGAGACCCTTCTTCAGACAATAAAGGGTCACTTTCAGATATTTTTAAAGCAAAAATATTACAATGGTATGCAATTTGTGGGTAGTATTTTAATATTTTTCTCTCAAAATTAAAACAATTGTTAGAATTGCACATTTAGGCATCAGAATCATTAGTTAGTAAAATATAAAATGGTGGATTTTGTGAGTTTAGCATGTTTTAGAGTTTATTCTCTGACATAACTTTGATACATAAGATGAAGATTACAAAAAGCTATGTTTTTCATTTTAATTCAATAAAAGGTGGACCATATAGCTATTCCAAAATCGAACTGCTGGAGGAACACAGTGTACAAGGCAGCATTTGTGGAACCAAAAGGACAATCAGCATAAAAGATAAGACACAACATGCTGCAGTAACTCAGCGGAACAGGCAGCATCTCTGGAGAGAAGGAATGGGTAACGTTTCGGGTTGAGACCTTTCTTCAGACTAATCAGCAAAATCAGGATAATCAGCATATTGGATCGAAATATATATATCAGCAATTCCTCCAACAGATTGTTTTTTGTTCTAGATCACAGCTTCTGCAATCTCTCATATAAACGATATATCTCAATGCTTTCAAATTTGGTGATCTTTTTAATTCAGCAAGGAAAATTCATAAAATCTGAAGGTGCAGCTGGGGCATAGAACATGAGTAAATAATCTGATGATCAAGATACATTTTTCATTAAAGGAGCTATTCTCTAAAATTGAATATTCTTCACACAATATGACAGTAGATACCCATCACAATATTATTAGCTTTTTGCTGCTTTAAACACAATTATGTTGATACAATCAAACCTCAATCACGTCCCACGTACTGATTTTAATATTATTTGATGATTATCATCAGTTCGTCAATTGAAATAAACAAAGCCAAATAGTAATAATAAAACATTAGAATTGGTGCTACGCAAATATGTGGAAAATCACTTGCCACAACTTGGTCAAAATGTAAAATAATGAAAAACTCCTAAAGAGAAAACATATTTACCTAGAGGTGGAATCAAATCCAGTGCGAGGATCTTTAAAGGTGGTGGAACGAGAGTTATGGTCCACAAAATATCGAACACCTTCATTTGTGTATTTCATCTCCCAGCCAGGAGGCAGTGGGGATTCTTGAATCATCCTATGAAAACCCAATTTTAGCTCATGTTACAGGAATACCTCATATGATAGATAGATGGACAAAATAGTCACAGTGAATATCAATTAGCTTCATATTTTACGAATATGCACTGCAGTACTACAAGCTGCTTTTTTCTTGAATGGCTCAATAACGCCATTTTTTTCTCAGCAAGAACTATTGTCCACTATACCAAGTTTAAAAAGTAATTGAGTTTTCAGAAGATGCAGATTCAGAAATGCTGTAAGTACTCCACATTTTAACTTACAGCACTTTGTATCAAAATGTGAGGAAAATAATTTGAAATGTTAATATTCTGGAAGCAAGCAACTCATAAAAGAAAAAAATATTATAGGGTGATTGGGATAATGTTAGGATAATGAGAAGAGAAGAGAAGAAACTTCTAAACTGTGCAGGGGTCTGCATGCTTTTGCCCCAGGGAGGAGGGGAATATTACTAGTTCCAGTTCTGGGTTATGAAATGGGCCAAGTGGGCCAAATGTCAGTGCAGAACACCAGGGAAAAACTGGACATTATATTTTAAGGTTCAGATTTTTAATGGAAAAAAGGCTGAGAGAGAGCTAACTTCAAGAAGAGAATGTCTGAGAATATAAAAATCAAAGATCAGAAACTAAAACTGCTGCACTACTATGTTTTAAGGAGGAAATCCAAAAGCAAAATATTAATGGTACACAAAAATGCTGGAGAAACTCATCGGGTGCAGCAGCATCTATGGAGCGAAGGAAATTTCCTTCTTAAACAAAATATTAATGGTGCTATGTTTTTTAAAAAAAGCCCAAAATGTGCTGAAAATATTCACTAGGTCAGAAGAGTGAAACAGACAAAACATTTCAAGATAATGATCTTTCATCACAAAAGTTAGAAATAGCATCTTTGAAGTTGCAGTGAAAGCAGAAATGGACACAAGAACAAAAGGGGATATCTGTGGTAGAATGGAGCATGAGCGATTAAATGGCAAAACTGGCAGGATCAATGGTTAGAAAGAGGATAACAAAAGTAACTAAACATGTCCAGGGTAGGTGTAAACAGGAGGAAGTAAATAAGATCCAAAATTATCAGGATAAAATAAATTAAAAACATAATCCTGGAAATGTACAAGGCTGGAATGGCTGAATTCATAATTGATTTAAAAAAGTTTTACGTGTAATCGTACACTCAATTTATTCAACCCATAATTAATGAAACGTACAAAATTCTTTAGGGTTTTAATAGGGTAACTGCGGAACTAGTGTCTCCAGTCTCAAGAACCACGGCAATCTCTATTGAGATTGTCCTGTAAGAGGGCATTCAGGACCAAGGTGAGAAATAATAAATTTATTCTGAAAGACTGTCACCTTATTTTGAGGGTGAAATTCTTCACCCAATCCACTCAAAATGCCTGTTAATTAATATGTTGGATAGCACGCAACTAAAGCTTTTCACTGTACCTCTGTACACATAACAACAAACTAAACTGAGTCTAATATATATAATTTATTTAAGGTTTTGTTAGTTATTTACCTAAACAGTAACATATTTTTAATCTACAAATGCTGCCTGAGCTACTGGGTATTCCTAGCATGTAAAAATATATTTCAGGTACAGGCTTGTATATTCTCATAATGAATACTTTGCTTCAGTGTTTCCGAAGGAAACATTCTGCCAAAATCACAGCAGGAAGGCGATAGTCTTAAGGCCATGGTAAAAATTGATTTGGTGGTACGTTACAGGCTGGTACCGAAGGTAAATAAGTTTTTCGGTCGACATTTTTTAGGTTTCTGAGGGAAGAGGGGAAGAATTTACAAAATGGCTTTCCATCATTTTCTTATATCCCTGCTCGGAGAGGAAGTGCCAGAAAATGGAAACCGGCACAAATGACACTCTTGTTCAAAACTTAGTGCTGGGGTATGCCAGAAAACTACAGACTAGCCAGTTTAAATATGGCGTGGAAAATCTTTTACAAACAACAATCATGGAAAATTAGACATGGAAAAGTTGAAGGGACCAAGACCTAAAAACATTAACCGTTTCAAGACCAACACAAAGTGCTGGAGGAATTCAGCAGGTGAGGCAGCTTCAATGGAGGGAAATGGACAATGGTCAGGACCTTTCTTCAGACTCCATCACAGGGAACGTCAGTAAAAAGAAGGATCCCAGGCCAAAATAATTTCTTCATTTCCCTCCAAAGATGCTGCCTGAATTGCTGAGTTCTTCCAGCTCTTTGTTTCTTGCTCAAGATTCCAGCATCTGGACTCGGGTCTACATTAACTATTTCTCTTTTCACAGACAGTGCCTGACTGGCTAACAGGCTTCTTGCTGTTTTTATTTTTATTGCTGAAGTTAGACATTTGAAGAAGTCTGAGTTATTTGAGAAAACCCAGCACAGATTTGTGAAACTCTAATTACATTGGACAACCCTGATTATTTTTTGATGAGGAAACAATGAAGGGTGCTGAAGGAAAGGCATCAGATGTCATAAATGTGTAATTCCAGAAGGTATTTGGCCGGTAAGCAGAAGTGAGGCCCATGGAATAAAGGGTGTGTTGCATGGATAAGGAACTGGCCCATTAACAAAAAAACAAACCCATGGTAAAAGAACATGTTTTTTTTAGATGATTGGCCCCGAGGGAAACTGACTAGCAGTTAGCATATATGTATCGATGGTCTAGACAAGGGTGCACAGAGTCCACAGATCTGCAATGGCACCAATCTTGGAGATGACAAATATAGTGATAAAATGCAAAAAAAAAAAACACAGATAAGCTGACAGAATGAGTGTCTGCAGCAGATGACATTAAATATAGAGAAATGAGAAATGCAGTTTTTGTATAGAACAAGTAAGTTTGCCTAAATAGCACAGTGATAAAGGGTGTGCAGCAACATAGATACTGTGTGCATGTGTGTATAAACCTGGTAAGTCATTTTGAGAGCAGTTAAAAGATTAATACTAGACTGTGTAAATAATTTTTAGAGGCATTGAATAATAAAGCAGGGAGATAATCTGAAAACCGAATTTAAAAAAACTTGGCCACAATTGGGATATTGCATCCAATTACAGTCACTATGCATAATGGAAAAATGGAGACTGTACAGAAACGATTTACTAGAAATTGCTCCAGGGATGAGGCTTTACAGTTCCAAAGAAGATGTAGTTGTTATTCATGAAACATTGGGTGTACAGAGAGAAGGTATTTCCTGTAGCATGCACTTCATGGATCAGGAGACAAGAGATTTATTGTGAATGGCAGAAGATACTTTAGTGGTAGGAGACGGCTGGGATACAAGGAACATTTTTTTTTGTGCATAAAGTAGTTCTGATATAGAATTCACTGCCTGTATGGATCGTGTAACTGGGGTGAACCCCAGCATTTTAGAGAATGTAATTTGCAGTTACTGGGAAACTGTTAAGGAACAGTAACTGAATTGTGTCACAAATGATCTACATGGTCTCAATGAGCAGATAACCTCTTACCTAGATTTAACAATTCCATGATTTAATGCATGAAATAGGATGCTTATTGTAAAGGATTAGAAAGCCAAAGAGTTACTTTTTGTGGAACCATATTATATACAATTAAAATAATAGTCTATAATATTAATAGTTACTATATTTGCAAAATATAAATTGTAAGTTAAAAGAAAATTTTGCATCCTGTATTTATGTCCATAGGTTCCTAAAACTAGATGTGTCTTCTTTCAATTTTACGGAAGTTATTTCCATATTTTTACTGAATCCTTTTGCAAATAGCATAATTGAATTCAGTCGTGTTTTGACAGTCTATGCGTTAATGTATTTATTAACTCTCACCATTTTGATGGTTGCCTTTTATTCCCACATGTTCTGGATTACACTTTAGTGAGATATTGCCTACTATTGCTTTCTAAATACTAATTTGTAACCCATGAGGGCTCAAGAAAGACAAAATAAACAAGTGGAAGTATGAATACACAGAACTAATCATTCTCATTGAATGTATACATTGAAATCAGCAAGACAAGAAAATTGAAATTTTCATTTGTATCAACACTTTTGTGACTTCAGGATGTTCCAAGGCATTTTACAGCCAATATAGTACTTTCAAAATATAATCATTAATGTAGGGTGGAAATCTTGTCACCAATGTCCAACAACAAGCTCACACAAGCAGGACAGTGATAAGGATCAGATATCTATTTTTGATTAATGCTAAATATGGAAAAATATTTGTTAGAAAACCTAGGTAACTCCCTATACTTCCTCAAAATTGCAAAATGACATCTTCCATATTCACCTGAAAGAGTAGACAGGGTGCGGATAAACATCTCAAAGACAGGTCCTTCAACACTGCAGCACTATCTAAGTATACTCAATCCCTTCAGAACTTTGTACTGAATGCAAAATCATATAAGGTGATAAAATAGTGACAGAAACATTAAAAGTAAAGACGGGGTAAGGCTGAAAGCTGAATATTTCCATGACAGTGAAACAAATCTGCAAGTGATATTTGGAAAATCCTGATAAGAGACATTGCTTCTCAGGAACATTGTGAAGCACAATTGAATAACTGGAGACTTACTCTATCAAATGAAAAAATATATAATAGGGTGTGCAACAGTGGTTAGAGGGAATATATCCAATTCTTTTTGTTGAAATCAGCGCCAAATTAAACACCAGGCTGATTAAAACTCATTTGTTTGCCAATTTTATTTTGTTTGAGAATATTGATTTATAATGTAAATTATTCTCAAAGCCAAATTAATTTATTTTGGAAAAACAACTCCATTCAGCAGCATTTTCTATGGACTAATAAATCACCCACGGTTCGGAATGACTCAGGATGACTTCATTGCAAAGCTTCTCAGCCAATCATTACTTTTTGACTCCTTCCGTTATAATACTCAATGGATGATTTGCACAATGAAGCACCTGTATGTCAAATAGCTAATGGACTGCACAGGGTTCTTGACTCGAGCCAATTTCATATTTACCCATATTCACTATCTTGTCGGGGATCTGTAGTTAAATTATCACTCTAACATCAAAATGATCAAGGGGCAATTATTTGGTTCATAACCATTTTGAAGGTGTGTACTCTGATCAGAAGTTTCAGTTTGACACAAGATCATTAATCATTTTTTTTCTAGATTTATAATGCCCACGTAAGAAAAAAACTTCAGGAGACGCAAATGTCATTCTTGATTTTGTTAGCCCAAAGTATTATTGTTTGGTCAATTGTAAATGAGTGGCAATGGCTATGAAATACTTCTGCCATGCTGTCATAACTGCTGTTTCTGATCATGCTGATCCCTGACAGGCAAATTAAGATAACCATGTATTTTTTGTTCATAATTACAGCAAATGGCTGGCTGTCAAATTCAAGGCTTAAACTGACCGACTTGCATAAAGACTGTACAGTTAGTTAACCAAGACACTGATCCCATTTATACAACTATTTGCTCTGATTGGTTCAGCTTGTCACTAAAATAATTAAAACTAAGGAGTATCTGACAATATCTTTTTTTAATTTCACTTCTCAATAAGCGTTTTGTCTTCCTCCTGAGAAAGATTGACATCACCCACAGCAAACAAGAGTGCCATTTTCTATCCACGCAGAATTGCTTTAGTTTTTCTCCTCTTTCACCGTCATGTTACCTCACAACTAATAGCCAGAGGAAATGCCTGAAGAATGTACTTATTCAACTTCGCCAAATTCACCAGGATTCAAACCCTAGTTAGATATTCAATTGCAACGCAACAAATGTTAGTTTTGTACTCCTATTTCCAATTTCCTTCACCCATTAAAGGCACTGAATCAAACTGGGGAACAGACGCAAAGGTGATGTTACAACTGAAGCTCCACATTCCTGTGTCAATTTGCATCAATCAATATTATAAATGTTCATACGCCACCGAATATATGGAACATTAAGGCAGGGATGAATCCTATTTTCTTCTGTGACAAACATTTCATGATTTTTTTTCAAGAAAATGATCAAATACATATCTCAGAAGAAATCAAGAATAGGACAGCACAATGCAAAAATAACTTTCAGAACTAACCCAATGACTGAATAAATTAAGTAAATTTTGCAATTGAAACGAATATTTTCAAAGCTGTCCAGGTGTAATTAGAGTATAAAAGGAAATGTAAAAACTGTGAAATGGGGGTCAGATTTGTGAGCAGAGAACAGAAATGGTGAAAAAGCTCAATCAGAAGGTTTGGAGCTCCCATGTTTACGGCAATGTTCTGGTGCTTGGACTTTGCCACCAAGTCAAGTCAAGTCAAGACAAGTTTATTTGTCACATACACATACGAGATGTGCAGTGAAATGAAAGTGGCAATGCTCGCGGACTTTTGTGCAAAAGACAAACAACCAAACAAATTATAAACACAATCATAACACACATATTCTTTTACATAATAAATAATGGAAGGAAAAACGTTCAGTAGAGTTAGTCCCTGGTGAGATAGGCGTTTACAGTCAACACCAGTTTCCAGTCTGCACGCTGATATGCAACTCCACATGGTGCCCAGCAGAGAGCATACCCCAAGTGCGCTCTTCAACATTTACGTCACTTTTATCTATATCTGGCACAGGAATAACAGCTCTTTCATTTAATAAAAACAGAAAACGCCAGAAACACTCGACAAGTCAGGCAGTGTCTGCAGAGAGAGAAGCCGAGTCAATGGGAAAGAAGGAAAAGTTAGAAATAAAGCATGTTTTCAGTTGCAGAAAAAAGGAAGGGGTTTGAAAATCAACGGTTGTTTGTCCTCTGGGGTGCAGATCAAACATTAGTGAATAACACTCAGTGGTGGTGATGGCTGACAGAGAGTGATCAAAGCTCATTTTCCATACCTGATCTGTCTGAAGAAGTTCAACACAGAAGGAGATGAATGAGAATCAATGAGAGATAAGCAGCAAATCACTGAATCTTTTTTTTTAACATCAGTGTACTACATTTGGTGTTCGCAATATGATCATCTCTACATTGGAGAAACCAAAACTAAATATACCATAACCACAATGGAGCACACCACCAATTTTTCTCTTTCTATGGTTTCTGTCTGAAATGCTGAGTGTTTCTAGCATTCATTTTTATTTTATATTCCCAGCAACTGCAATGTTTTATATCTCACAATTCCAGCATTGTTCGCTTTTCTCTCTTCTCTGTTATAATTTACCTCCTTCAATTTGCATCACGTCCAGGTTGTTCAGCAATGATTAATAACCCTTCACCACCTTCTCTCTGCCAGCACCAACACATGTGTCTTTCAATCTCGCTCAATCTCTGTTACATATATTCACATTTTTTCTCCACACCTTTGTTTAATTTCTAACTTTTTGTAGTTCTGATGAAAGATCATCAACGTGAAACGTAACTCTATTTCTCTTCCACTCTAACCAGATGCTGCCTGACCTGCTGGGTAATTCCAGCATTTTTTGTTATGTTAAATTTTAGAAATATTATTTTTATTTTTGCATTTTGCAACCCAAATCATTGGAATGGACAGGTACAGCTGTGAAAGGGGAGGCGGGGGGGTGGGGTACTTTAAACTGTTTTTAATTAATTGAGTTTGCTTTAATGTTATTAATTATGCTTTAAGTGGCATTTAAAAAAAAGAAATGTACCTATTAATAATTGTTAAAATGTTCAAAGTTCTTTTTTCTCATTTGTTATTAAATGCTATTGAACAGGGTCCTTTAAAATCAATATGTCTTTGACAGCAAGCAACGCTAGGTGTGCAGCTTTGCTTGCTCTCAGTTATTCCACCGTCACAAGAGTATTGCTGGATTTGACTGACCCACATGATGTGATTACATTGCTAAGACCCAAAATTAGGATCCAGACAAGCAAACTGACATTTGGAGAAAATGCAAAGTTTTTTATTAATAAGAAATGATCAAAAGCAGTCAACATTAGCAACCGATTTTAGTCGACTGCATTTTGCTCTAATAGTGTTTGGTGCAGATAATTAGAAGGCTTAATTTAGAGTAAATTAAATGCATCTTGTATGATTTTCAAGTGTCATGAACGTGAGGAATGAAAATGCTGGAACATTGTCAAAATCATGGACAAATTCAGATTAACAGTAAAAAGGCAAAATATGAGCATGATTTAAATATCTGCGTGAAATTGGAAACTCCATTTTACTGTACTTTCCTTATGAATTCATTGT